>NC_081560.1:95304043-95377225 GCF_022355385.1 Mustela nigripes | reverse complement strand
TGATATGTCGTTTGCAAATATCTTCTCCCATTCTGTCAGTTGTCTTTTGATTTTGTTAACTGTTTCCTTTGCTGTGCAAAAGCTTTTGATCTTGGAACAACGCAAAAGGCAAGGGAAGCAAGGGAAAAAATGAACTATACTTCAATTTCAAAAAAAAATTTAAAAATAACAAAAAACAAAGAAAAAACACATGAGATAAAAGAACATGATTAATTTTTTAATATCAAAATATTTGAAAGCTTAGCGAGTTGTTTCCCAAGGCTTCTTATTTCTCTCCTATTGGTGTGGAATTGATTTTGCTGGGTAACATTTGCTTTTGATTGAGAATGATTCAAATGGAAAACATTTGGCAGATTTTCAAATGAAGAGACATAGGGTGAGAATGTTTTCTGCACTCATTTGCAGCCAATTTGGTCTGGGCATCTCCAAGGTGCAGCAGGTTATCCATGACTATGGAAACGGCTCTCACTCAAACAGTGCCTCGTAATGAGATTCAGCCCAACTGGATGGAGGAAAATAAGTTTTAACATGTGCACTGTTTGTGCTTAGGAATTTCAGTGAGTACAAAGCTTCATGAACCCTCTCTGAACATAAAATAAAGCCAACCAGAGATACCATTAATAAAGTGAAAAATGGCACCAAGCAACTCCCTAGTTTAAGACTCATGTCATCTGTGTTCACAAATGTGCATAAACCAGTTTGAGCTAAGGAATCTGTCTTACTGATAATATTTCCTTCCACGAATATTAGCTGCATGCTTGCTGGGCTGGTTTTACATTTGATTGTCTTGGTTTTCAGAAAAGCATGTATTATTTCTTCGCATTGACTAATTGGTTGGTTCTTTCTTCTTTTCTCTCTCTCTCTCTCTTCCTTCCTTCCTTTCTTTCTTCCAGGAGACTCCATCCCCAGTACATAGTGCCATGTGGGGCTTGAACTCATCACCCTGGGACCAAGACCTGAGCTGAGATCAAGAATGCTGTGTTCAACCGACCCAGCCAACCAGCCACCATCCCCCCACCCCGCCTCAGACTTTCTTTTTCATGCTGAGGTAGTGTCTTGTAGCAAGTATTTGCTCTTTTCCTTTGAGATTTTGGATGCATTAGATGCCAACATTATGTACTCCTAGGGACCATGACCAGATGTTCTGGAGTTTAATGGAAAGATTTGGGATTAGAGATGGATGAGGATTCATATCTTTTATCTGCAAATCATAAATTTTGCACAGAGAATATATGATTTTACCTTTCTGATCATTAATCATCATCATCCTGGATAATTGTTACATAGCTTATGAGATAATGTAAGTAAAGTAAAAATGATGTGGGACAGAATAATGCCTCCCTCCATACCCTCTGTGGCCAAAATGTGTTACCTATAAGACAAAAGGGACTTGGTGTGATTAAGTTCAGGGTCTGAGGAGAGGAGGTTACTCTGCATTCTGGGTGTGTTTAGTGTGATCGATGTCTCTGTTCCAGAAACCCCCTTTTCCATTTTCCATTACCCTGGGACAATGACTGCCTATTTAAGCACGACCTTTGCTGATATCAGTGCAGATAATCACCAGGGCTGAAATGGATATAAGCTACCACCAGCTAGTAGAGGTGGTAAGTGTATGTGTAGCAAATCCAGACACGCCCTTCTCCCGAGTCAGAATCCATCTCTAGGTTAGCCATTATATGTGCCATGGGGAGTATATTTCAACTGCTCCAGCCTTACACCTTTTCTATTCCCTCTACTAATACTGAGCTATTTCTATTTCCTTTGGATGTCTGCATTCACCATCTCATCTATTTTTTTGTTCATGTATCCATTCATCAGGGGGCAGCCATTATGGAAAACAGTGTGGAGTTTCCTCAAAAACCTAAAAATAGAATTATTCCATGATCATGCAATCTGTCTTATGGGTTTATACCCAAGGCAAATGAAATCAGGACCTGAAAGAGGTATCTGTGCGTCCATGTTCATTTCAGCATTGATCATAACATCCATGATATGGAAATGACCTCAGTGGATGAATAAAGAAGTTCTGGTTTATAGATACAATGGAATATTGTGCAGCCTTTAAAAAGGGGGAAATCCTTCCATTTGCAACAATGTGAATGGACCCAGAGGACATTAAGCTAAATGGAATAAGCCAAAAATAGAAAGTTCAAAAACTGTGCAATCTCACTTGTATGTGGAATCTGAAATAGTTGAATTCATAGAAGTAGAGAAGAACAATGGTCAGCAGAACACGGGAGATGGAGGAAATGGGAAGATGTTGCTACAAACTTGCAGGACCACTAGAGTTAAGAGTGCTGGAAATTTGTTGAGAGTGGATTTCAGATGCTATCACCACACACCAAACATGGTAACTATGTGAGCAGATGTTATAGTTAGGAGTGAGTTGGACAGTCAGGTGATGAGGGCCAGGGTCCGCAACAAGGAAATAGGGAATCAGGACAGCTGAGATCAAACAGCACTAACATCTGTTCTGCAGTGTACACAAGACCACACTGACATGCTGCTTTGCAGCCTTTGCAGAAATGACTTCCGCAAAATGTCCTAAAATAAGACAACCACGAAAACATTGTCAGTATCACGGGTGAGGGGCAGTTAAGACCTAGCCTGCAGACGTCAGCAGAAAAAGACCATCAGCATGTGGGCATGAACCTAACAGCTAGACAGATTACGTGACCAAAGTCCTGGTTGGCACGACTCAGCATGCCCAAATTGCTTAAGAAAGTTCTCCAAAAGAGCTCATAAAAGTCCCTAAACTTAGAAACTCCAGGGGCAACCCTCTCAGAGCCCTCCTCCCTCTCTGGGAGCTTTATGCTCTTGCTCAGAAAACTGCTCTGCTGCCCATCACTCTCTCTCTGGTCTACCTCTTCCTTTTTTGAAGAAGAGCAACCAAGAGCCACGGGCACTCAGAGGACACAAATCCTGTAACAATATGTTAGCACCACTGTAGTATTATATCACTACGTATATGTATATCAAATCATCGTGTTATATGCCTTAAATATCCACAGTTTTTATTAAAAGATAAACTCTGGACTCAATTCAGTGACAAGAATGGAATAGTAACATACATGCTACTATAGTTTGGGTATGTTACAGTGTAACCACCTCATTATTATTCTTTTCTGAACACTTATACTTCCTGGAATTACAATTTGAGGGAAAAAATCATTCAATCTATATTCTGTCTAAACCAGAGGCAATTGGAGATTTATGTTTTAATCGCTAATTACTTGAACAAGTATCCTAGCAGGCACTTTGCAATTGCCCCATTATTTTTCAAAGCCACTTTAATCTTCTTACATTTCTGATCCAATTATGCTTCTGAAGTACCTGTCATTTATCCCATTATCTGAAAATTTCTTCTATCTGATGTATTTAGAGATACACATTTACATTTGTATCCTTCTCGGGAGCATTATTCACATCTAGTACCTTGAACCAATTCCTGTCTGCCTCAGTCTCTCAACTAAAAGCTGGTCCATCTCCCCCCATCATTCCTCCACAATGCTTTCTGCTGAATTCTGGTCTCAGGAAATCAACTCAGTGAAACAATGTGAACAGTAAACAAAATAAACGCTCAGACAATAAAGAAAGTTTGATAAGAGTGCATATTTTCTATCAGTTGGCCTCTATCCTATTCATAGTTAAGATGATGGAAAGTTATTCTGGGCATCTGCTATCTGCTGAGTTACCATCCATTTGCCCATTCATGCCCTTGGTTCCCTAGAAAGGTTCTCCCCCAAATGCATTGACAGATCAACTGAACAAAATAAATGCCTACTCCTTGATGTGTTGACTCATATGCAGCATTGAGACTCTTGGTCTTTGGTCCTTAAAATGTCCTCCTCCCTGGGCGCGTGGGTGGCTCAGTGGGTTAAGCCATTGCCTTCGGCTCAGGTCATGATCTCAGGGTCCTGGAATCGAGTCCCACGTCGGGCTCTCTGATCAGCAGGGAGCCTGCTTCCCTCTCTCTCTCTCTCTCTCTCTGCCTGCCTCTCTGCCTACTTGTGATCTCTCTCTGTCAAGTAAATAAATAAAATCTTTAAAAAAAAAATGTCCTCCTCCCTTGGGTTGCAGGATGCTCTTCTCTCCCAATTTTCAGCCCACAGCAAGGGCAACAGTGAGTACTTACAGGGTTCCCGGCCATATACTCAGTACTTTATTCCTGGGATCTGGCTCAACTTCAGAGGAAATCCTTGAAACAATTGCTATCTGCTTATCCCCAATGGGAAACCAAAGCTGGATGGCATCCAAGGTAAGTAACTAAGGGAAGTCACGTCCCAGCTGATAGTGCTTGATGTTGGAGATGGGACTCCAACAGGAAACCTGCTCCTCCATCAGGCTCACATTCACCCTCTTGCTGCCATTTCTCAGTGTGGTTCTTACCCCCAACCTCCCGTGTGGCTCCTGTGACAATCTGCTTTGCCTTTCATCCACAGACATGGTTGACATGACTCTAGATGGGGTACCACAGATGTTCATGGAAGCAATGAATTAGAAAATCCCAGAGATGTTGGACTGGCATCTCCAGCCCAACATGTGTCAAACCAAGCTTATTCTTTATCCCATGAACCTGCAATTCACCCTATGCTCCTTATCAAGTTGCCCACACTTAATTAACCAAGTACCAACTTGAGAAGCCAGCTGTGTTTGTCTATTTCCCTCCCTCCTCTGACTGGCCATGAAGTCTACTGTCTAAGAGTATTGGGGGAGTACTTCCGGAACCCTCCTAATTCTCTTACCTTAGAGACTCATTGGGGCTTACTTTCTCTACTGCAAATAGAATTGAATCTCAGTTCCTAAGTTAACATAATCAGTAATTACAGGTGAATTCCTTTCCCTTTTGGGGAATGTCATTATCTCATCTGTAAAGGAAAAGAAAAAAGACATTGATTATAGTCAATGTTCAAAGATAATTTTTTCTGTACCCCCAGTCTTTATGTATGTCAACTCATTTAATTTCGAAGTTTGATGGAACTTTTGGCAGAATTCTACAAGCGAGAGAATGAATGAAGTGCGAGGAGTTTCCCGTAGTCACACAATTTTTACAAATGGCTTGGGACTCCTTCCCAGGCAGTCGGACTCCAGACCCCACTCTCAGCACAGGGCTCCCTGACCCCCAGCAGAATGCTGCAGTTCTCTATGGCTTCTCGGGAAAAGCATAAATACTAGATCAAGCCAGATGTTGGTCTAATCTTGGTCTACCACTGATAAGCTGTGTGACCATGGGAAATCAGTTTTCTTTCTGAGTTTCATATTGTTTTTCCCCTGAAAGAAAAGTAATAATCTTTTTACATGGGATTTGTAACAGAAATTGGGAGTTATCATCCAATATCAATTTCCTCTTTCTTCCTTGATAATGGAAGTTCCCATTTTTAATAGGCATGAGGCCACCAGAACACAGTTCCCTTGAAACTGGATGACCATGGGATTAAGTCTGTCCAAGGAAATTAGGAGGAGGTGGTAGTTAGTAGAATTGTTTCTCTAGAAGATTGCTGACAAAAACCTTGCTGCCCATTTGTTCTTTATCATCCTGAGTAGCAGGATGCAATGGCTGAAGCAGAAGCCTTATTTGCACAGAACAAGATGTGACCTTGTTGAGTCATGCATAGAAGGGCAGCAAGACACAAGGAATCTGGGATCTTGGCCATTTACGGTGACATCACTCTTCCAGGCTGCCTACCATTGCACTGTTATGGAAGAGAAAAACATTCTTTCTTGTTTAAGTCACTGTCATTTGGCCTCTACTCTCTTCAGTCAAATCCAATAGACTATGAAGAACCAGAGGGGGCCCAATTCCATTCTAGGCTGACCTGTGACCACTTAGCACAGATTTCTTCCATTGGCTAGCAAGTACGTCTATTCTATTTTTTGCTTTCTGGATGCCCTCTCAAGACTCATGTGTATGTTCACTTACTCCTAATTTAATTTCTTAAACTCAATATTGTTCATCTTTTCCACTAACACAACAAATACTTCAGTGGTCCCGTGTGTCCCCAGTCTGCCGTCCTCACTCACCCAGAATCATGATGATAGGAGCCAACAGGTGGGTTCTGGGTATTTAGAAATACAATTTCAGATCATACTTTTTAGTTTTTCTTTCATTTCTCAGTTTAATAATGTTCTGAATAACCATAAATTCACGAGGTTTGGTTATTCAAACTAGGAGCATCTTCTGGGATCATTTTTCCTCTTAGTTAAGTAAGAATATTGTAATGACATCGTGTTTGAAAGATATATTTTCCAGATGTAAAATTATAGCCTCCTCTTTTTTTGCCTTCAATATTTTAAAAATATGACTATGCCATCTTCTGCCATCTGGTAGTACTATTTAGAGGCTTGTCATCAATATAATTCCTATTAATTTTTGTGATCTCTTCTTTCTGTCAAGCTTTAGAATTTTCATTTGTCTTTGGTTGTTTTAATTTCACGGTAATTCACCATATATGGGTTTTCTTATATTTCTCTGTGTAGATTCTAAATGGCCCATATAATATTGCCATTTTCCTGGGAGTGAGGATGACCAAGGGGATTAGAGACCAGTTCTGGGACCCAGTTCTGCCATATGCTAGTACAGCATTGATCTGTGACCTAAATGCGTGGTGACTAGGTTTTCTTATCTGTAAAATAGGTAGCATGAATACATAAAGCACTATTTCCAAGAGCTTGGCCTGTTTCCCAACGTGTGCCTCTTCCTTCCTTCCACTCCTATTGTGTTTATGATTTTTATCCTGTCATCTCATCTCTTAAGCACCAATTCAGAAGGTAAGAGGGTAAGGAAATTTAAAAGTTGGAAGGATGAACATATTCATTCGTTTAAACTATAGAGGGGAAAAAAAAGGGATATTGATGGGTCTGGTTCCTTATCATGAAAGACTCTTTCCAACGTAAATAGTTTTAAGTTTTAGGTAAAAATGTAAAATATACAAATATTTTTTAAAAAATAACAAATGCCATTTTATGTCTTTCTCAATTTACTGCCAGGTGCCTCCACAGTTCAAGGTGCCGTGAGTTTGAGAACAGCATTTATGGGAGCCAACAGAATGATCCTTTCAGTCTCTCCATGCCCAGACACTCAGTCTTCACCTGCACACGGGTTTCAGGGAGATTTTAGCCGGCACACGCTGTCCTCAGTGCCACAGTGTTACGTTCCCAGCACCCATTCTCTGAAATGCTTTTCTAAGATGGGATTTTTTCATCAGCATTGAGGTCCATCACACATTATGTCAATGATGAAGCAATGATGAAGTTATTGAGAGTGCGTGTTACCCTGAAGTTCTGTGAGTTTTCCCCTTTGATGTCCCCAATGGTGACAGTTCTCCCCATTGATCACAATTTCATCATCAGACGCTCTGTGGAAAGATAGAAAACAAATATAGTTGGAACCAAAGCAAAAGTTAATACAAACTACGCCATTCAGTTCAAGGATCCATGAGCTCACGTGTGTATCCTGTGGAGAAAAGGGATTTTTTCCTGGTCATATGATTTTTCTAGTAGTAAGTTAGTCATTGAACACTTTCCATTAAACATGTCCACATTTCCTGACATTACAGTTAATCTTAATCAATCTCTTTGGGCTGCAAAAGCATGATATCCCTCTCTCAGCCACTGGGTTGAGTTTAGCTTCTCCTTATCTTGACCCCAACATGTAAACCCCAACGTGTGTCCAAATGGGCTCCTTCAAAGGTAGGGTGCTGAGCTCCCTGCCATGCTTCGGATCCAGTGTTTCCCAACAGGCATCCTAGCAAGGGTGCCGTTGGTGCTGGTCCCTCTCATCAGGGACTGTCTAAGTGACATCTGAGTCAGGAGGCTAGCATGGTTTCGGCTGTGCTGGTGAGATTCTTCTAGATCATTTGTTGGTGCCAGAGCCAACATCCCAGGTCTGTAGCATCCCACTTGATTCTCCACTTTCCATTCATGTAAGCCGTTGAATTGCATGCATTATTCCTATGCAGAAGGACTTACCAGGTCCACTGTTTCTGATCATTTACTGCATTGGGGTAGAAACAACTGTGTTGGGGTTACAGAAAATTAGAAGTCTGTGTCAGGCCCATCTACCTTAATCCACTCCCATGGCAGACACCATCTGGAGTTTTTCAACTCCTCAGGTTCTTACTGAGTAGAAGGACTTGGCTTTCCGATGTTTGGGTCATTGTCCCTCCTGGGACAGCACAAGATCAGCTTTCGGGCACCTGGGTGGCTCCTTTGGTTAGGCAACTGCCTTCTGCTCAGGTCATGACCCCCCCCCCCATTGGGCTCCTACAGGGAGTCTGCTTCTCTCTTTGACCTTCTTCCCTCTCATGCCCTCTCTCATAGTTTCTCTCTCAAATAAATAAATAAAATCTTTAAAAGAAATCTAAAAAAAAAAAGGAAAACAAGATCAGTTATCTTAGAGGTCAGAATTCCAGGGATTGACATCTAGTTCAGGGTGTGGCAAATGTTGGTCCTAGTCATCGTGCACTTTAACCTTTATTTTTCTTTTTCTTTTTTTTTTTTTTACATTTCAAGCTCTTTTGTGTGTAGAAAAGTTGTTTATATTTTATTGGTGTAACACATGTTCTCTTCAGGAAAGAAATGGCACAGAGTCGACCTTCCTGAACTGGGATAAAGAAAACGAGACTCAAACAAACTAGGGATAACAGCAGTACTAAAATCTCTGTAATATCTTCTCTGTCATGCTGGTAGCCAAGGCTTGATAAATGCTACCGGCTCACCCATGAGCTCCATCCAAACAGTCACCAGTTCTCTTTCCAAGGGTTGCTGTTTCTCAGTCCCTTCACTAAGTGAGGAGGTTTGTCCCATTGTGTTATAAATGTTGAATAAAACAAGGGGGAATATGGACATTTTGTATTGGGGTAATTTCAGAAGCTCTTTTCAGTGGAGAACCACATAGGTCTTTCTAGAAACAGGGCTTCAACCTTGGTAGATGAGGGAGATAGTTGCAACAGTAGGATGATGGTAGAGGTAGAACAGAACTGTGTGTCTGTATGAAAGGGATTTGGGAAATGACCCATCCCTCCAGGGAGAAACAGAGGCCCAGGGAAGTGACGTAGCTTTTCCTATGGCCATCCTGTGCGAATGTCAAATGAGTATGGGGTCCATGATCTCAGGCACCACTGTCCCTTCCCTTCCATATGGATGGGTGAGTGGGGTAAAGTAAAGGTACTGAAAATTGGGTGCAGTAGGCAAGCTCTGGAAGTGTTTATTCAAAGGAGAAATGAAGAAGACAGAACAGAAGGATCTTGTAGATCAGCTTGCATTGAAGGCAGAAGGAATGGGAGGAACCAAAACCTGGAACTGGATTTCTAAAACAACTGGCAGTTGCAGAGACCTAATAAATGCCAGGCCCTGTGAGGGGTCCTCCACTGCCTCTGTTCCATCTGCCTTCTGCTCCCACCCTTGGGGAGGACATTCCAACTCCCTTCACAGATTTGGATCCTTCTCAAGATCAAGATGGAGGGAAACAGCAGGATAGCATTTTCTAGAGTTAGCCCCATGTTCTTTTGAGGCCCAACTATTTACAATAAAGCCTTTTCCTCTACCCTCCAAAGTATTTTTTTTGCTTCACAAATCATGTATGGGAATTTTCAGAAAGGAAGAGATCAACAGATTTAAAAAAGGAAAAACAATCACTTGTTACTTTCAATCTTACTCTTAAGAGATGGTCATTGCTAATATATTGATGTGCATTTTTGCAAACTTCTTCCTCTGATAATGTGTATATAAGTAACAGAATATATATGCATGTATGTGTGTATCTTGTATATATATAATATATATGGATATGGATGAGGCAGAGAGAGAAAGAGAAAAGAGAAAAACAGTGTATGTGTGTAGATTTTTCCAATCCTTAGCAACACATGTTAAACTTTTTTTGCCAATATCGATGTATCTAAACCTTATGGTCACATTTTCTATTTTCTGCTCCCTACTGAATTATTAATAGATCATTAGCTATATCTCACAGTTACCTGATTATTTTTCACCTTTTTATTTCATATAATTTTATCAAAAGCGTGTATCATATTCCTGTAACAATGCTTATCCACTAACATAACCAGACCTATGGGCTCATGTGGATTCCAAGATTAACCAAATAAGTTGAGTGTTGTTGTCTTTTTTTGAGATTTATTTATTTATTTGAGAAAGAGAGTGAGAGAAGGCCAGGAAGGACAGAGAGAGAGGGAAAGAGAATCCTCAAGCAGACTCCATGCTGAGCGCTGAACCCCGCGTGGGACTGGATCTCATGACCCTGAGATCACCACCTGAGCTGAAACCGAGAATCAGGTGCCTAACTGACTGCACCACCTCGGTGCCCTTGAGTGTTTTATTTTTAAAATAGTAAAACAATGTAACAATTAAAACGTGGAAAACTAGAATATTCTCTATATCAGAAATTATATGAAAAATTATGTGGACTCCACAAAAAGAATAAGTTTTATGTGGCAAACACACATATAAACAAGCTTGAGTAACAAATTTTAAAGATGATTTTCCATTAAAACGTGTGGTGGTTTAAAAGAAAATGTTTACAGATTATCTGGTACTTCTTACTTCAAAAGGCAGAGCTTGATGCCTTTCCCTCGGAGTATGGTTTGGGCTTACTGATTCTTTTCTCATGATTAGAATACATCAGATATCAAGGGACATGATTTTCAATATTTGGATATAAAAAGACTGTGATTTCCAACCAAGTTGGTTATTTTTCTCTCCTTGAATCATCGATTCTGGGGGAAACCAGCTGCTTTATCATGAAGACATTCAAGCAACTCATGAAAAAGACCTGTTGATGAGTCATTGAAATCACCTGTCAACAGCCATCTGGGAACTCAGATGGCCAAACACCACAGGAGTGACCTTGGCAGTTGATCATCCCCGAGGCAAGCCTTCAGAAAGCCTGGTTCCCTGACCAGGAGCCTCTATTTTATGGGAGACCTTGAGGCAAAGCACCACCTTGTGGTTTTTCTGACCCCCAGAAATTGTGAGACATTAAATGTTCATTGTTTTAAGCCACAGAGCATGAGGATAGCTTGTTACATAACAAATGATAAATAACACAACACTTTCAATTACCATTATCGTCAGGAATGTCCACTTGACCTAAAGATGGAAGAAACAGAAAACTCAAAAATGGGAAAATAATCAACTAGGCTTTTCTTTACGAATAAATGTGATTAGATAATATGCCTATAAAAACTGTTCTAAGTCATAATTAACCAAAAATATGCAAATTAAAAGAATAACAAGCACTTGAAATCTACTAGCTTTCAAATATCATCTAGGAAGAAACAGATAACCTGAATAGTTGTATGTCTATTAAAGAAATGTTGTTTATAGTGAAAAATCTCCCACCCTAACTGTTTTTGTTTTTTTAAGCTGTGTAAAACATATATTTTAAAAAAGACTTTTATAATTATATTATTATTACATAATGATATTATATTAATATTATTATAATATATATTTTATAATATATTATTATTAATATATGTAATAATATATAATTATAAAACATATTAACATATTTATTTATATGTATGTTTAAGATATATAACATAAAATTTACCATCTTACTGTATTTTTAAAAGATTTATTTATTTATTTTAGAGAGAGAGAGCGTGAGTGAGAGGGGCGGAGGGAGAGAGAATCTTAAGCAGACCCCACGCTGAGTGTAGTGCCCTGAGCTGAAATCACAAGTTGGACTCTTAACCAACTGAGCTATCCAGGCACCCTGATACTTTGTAACTCCCCTTGTGATTTCTCCTTCAAATCCCTGGTTATTAATGAGTGGGTTGCTTTATTTACATATATTTACATACATATGTTTAATTCACAGATATTTACACACATATGTGTAATTTACATGTATTTGTGGATTTGTAATTTTCCAGGGTTTTTTTCCCTTTGCTATTGATTTCTAGTTTCATTCTCTTATGATCAGAGTAAATACTTTGTATAACTTAGTGTTTTTAAATTTTTTATGATTTATTTTGTGGTTTTACATATGGTCTATCCTGGAGAATGTTTCATGTGCTTTTGAGAAAAAAAAAAGTGTATTCTGCTATTGTTGGGTAGAGCACTCTATATAGTTCTATTAGGTTCATTTGTTCTGTATTGTTGTTCAAGATTTTTATTTCTTTATTGACTAAGGCTCCAAACACCCTTTGTCGACCATGGAGATGTCAAATACCATTGGATGTACTGGATCACATGGCCCAAGGGGCAGAGTAGCTTGTGACCCAGCCTGGACCTGTTGCAGAGCCCTCTCGTGTTCTGATCTCCACTCAAACCCAGTAGCTCTTGGGGTACTTGGTAGATGGGCCAGATAACACACCCCAGTGAGGACCACGTTGCTTCCAAAGATCATAGAGGCTTAATTTGTAGTAACAAAAACTGGAAACAGCCCAAATATCTATCAACAAGATAAAAGGGTTTTGTTTTGTTTTTTTCCTTTTCAACTATGGTAGATTCATCCTATGGCACAACAATAAACAGTATTGAGGGAAAATTTTATCTGATTACTGTGATAGGAGCATCCACAGTATTTGATGTGTAATGGCTAATGAACCATGTGGCATGAAGGGTGATATAGATTACAGCTGACTAGGGTGTTGTTCTATGTGCATTAAAAAGTCAAAATACAGTAATCAGAAATCTTTTTTTATGCTCTGCAACAGAAAATCATGACCTTTCTGTCAGTTTTCAGATCTAAGTCAGAGCCTGAGCCCATCCAATAAAAGAATGCTCATGTTTCTTTGACCAAAAGACCCTACAAAGTCATTGCAAGTATTTGAAGTAAATATTCTCCCAGTCCTTTTACAAAGGGCCATGGCTCCTTTCCAAGCTAACAATGCCTTGACAAAGCTGACTCAACAAAATGTTTAAGGACTGATGAGTATGGAGTCTGAGCTAACATCAATGTCCCTGAGCCCTCAAGAAAGAGCTATTAAGACAAGTCAGTGTATTAGTTTGCGAGGGTCACCATAATAAAGTACCACAAACTGGTTGGCTTAAAACTACAAAAATTTATTCTCTCACTGTTCTAGAGGCTGGGAGTCTAAAAAGAGAGTACAGCTTGGCTGGTTCCTTTGGGAGACTTTGAGGGAGACTCTGCCTCATGCTTCCCTCCAAGCTTCTGGTGGCTTCTAGCCATCATTGACACTTGGTGGTTTGCAGATTCATTACCCCCAAACTCTGCCTCTCTCTTCACATGGCATTCTTCTTTCTGTGCATCCATGTCTCTATTGCCTCTGCCCACCCTAATCCGCCTTACCCCATTTTAACTTCATTAATTATATCTGCAAAGATCCTGGTTCCAAATTGTCACATTCTGAGTTTTCTGATGGACATGAATTTTGGGGGTCCACCATTCAACCCACCTTGCGGGTCCAAGGGGAAGTGCCTGAAACTACTCACCTTCATGCAACAAAAAGAGGGAATCAGTAGCAATAATATATCCCTGGGCAGGCTATAAGGCTATTCAACAAATGATGCCCTGTTGGCCAAATTTGGTCCACTGCCTATTTTCTGAAGTAAAATTTTATTTAATACAGCCATACTCATTCATTTATGGATTCCTTATGGCCGTAGAAGTCAGTTGTTATGGCAGAGAACTTTTACCCCACGAGGCCTAATATATATCTGGTTCTCTGCAGAAAAAGTTTGCCAACTCGGGACACAAAGGATGCAAGATCAGTAATTGACGTGATATCCTGTCCAATTCACCGTTCTGACTCTTGCTAAAACCCGAAAAGTTGTGATAGATGCTGAGGATTACTGTAGTTGTAACTAGGTGGTATTGCTTTTCCTAATCACAGCTGCCATGCTGGTGTCGTAGTTTTCTGAAGCGTATCAATACCGCTGGCATTCACTGTACAACCGTTGATCTGTGAATGTGTACATTTTGATCCCCATCCGTAGGATTGATCAAAAGCAGTTTGACTTTATATGGGAAACTCAGGAGCAGACATTCATGACCTCCTTAGGGCAGTATGAACTGTCGAGAACGCTGTCACCCAGTAGTCTTTAAGGATTGTGTTTCCTTAATATTCTATAAAGCTTTGTGTTAGTGCACTGCCTTAATGACATCATATGGACCGGTGAGTGACAGGTGGGAAGTGCCATTAATAACCCAGTATGACATATGAATCCCGCAGGGTGGGCAAAGGACCAATCCTATTGCTGAGATTTGGGACTGCCATGGTATATGAAATGCGAACATATCCCCCCAGGAAAAAAAAAGTGGGGGGGGGGGAGTGGCCCGTCATACACAGAGAGAGTACGAGTGCAGATCCTTGTATTTCAGGAGAAATGCCATGACCTTGGCAACCACATAAATAACTTTTCATGTCATCAAACAATTTCTACCCTTCTACTGGGTCCTGAGGAAGACTGACCACATGGATGGCTGTGTGTTTCTGTTGCTAAAACTACCAATAGGACCCGAGATTGTAAGATTCAGCCAATCACAGACTTACATATGTGTAAACAGAGCAATCCAAATTGTGTTTGTTCCTGTGGAAGCATCAGCAATCCAAACTGTATGGTTGGATGGTACACATGGAATTGGGCCCTGGGTCATGGAGTGCGCAGAGACGGAGTGCGCACACTCCTGTATCCTGGGTCACAGAGTGTGCAGGGACAGGGTGCACACACTCCTGCATTCTCCTCATTATATTAAACCACCATGTCTCTCTTATAAGCAGGGTTCCTAACAATAATGGACAGAAGAGAGATTGGTTGGCAGATGAGATGACATGTTTTGGAGTCAGCACCGAAAGGGATTATGCCACAATATGGCCACATGTAGGGTTTTGATGGGCTCTAAAGAACAGTGAAAAAGCAAAGTCATTCCAACCCCCTGAAACAGCTGACAGATGGTACTGTGCCCCTAGTAGCCTGGCAGACACAGGCCCCGGAGCTAAGGGATGGAAGGAGGAGTTTCACTCCCCAGGCCTTGCTTTAGGGATTTGGGTTTCCTGTTCTAGACCGTGTCAGGGGACCTGATTCCCAGGAGGTGCACTGTGTCCACTGGGGAGATAGAAAGGGTTGCTGCTTTCATACGTTGAGTCCCTCATTCCAGTGGAATTGTGAGGATGAGCTCTCCTGATTGCCAAGGAGACCTCAGGCTGCTATTATACACCGATGCCCAGACATAAGTCAGGAAGCTGGGGCATCCTCTGGGTGTCTCTTGGTGTCTCCTTCTGGGTGATATCAGGAATGGTGCATGAGAACACCAAGACCTCAGAGAAGGGAGGTCCATAGATTTCGTTCCTCTGGGGTAAGGACCAAGCTATCTCTCCAGACAAGCCACCCAGAGCAGTGGAATGACTGGTCGAGGTAGAGTAAGATGTAGAGTAAAATGGAGGGTATTTACAGGAGACAATAATGACTGTGCTGAGGCTGAGACACATGGCCGTAGGGACTGTCGCCTGTTTCATTTGCCTGTTTGCTCTCAGTTTTTGCAGAGACGGTGGCTGACCGCCATCTCTAAGCAGACTCTGTGGTCGACTGACTTATATCTCTACTTTCCCAGGAGAGCAGCAAGTGCTTCTTTTTTTCCACAACACTGAGGCCAGAGCAGTGACACAGGGGGCTGGGAAGGTCATGGATGATACAGGGGTGGCCTGTGTCAGACTCCCATCTCAACCTTACCTCCTCAATGTCCGTGGTTCCCCATCCACCACGCTTACCTCATGAGAGGAGGTACCATATAGAAGTCTCTTCTAAGATTCTGCTTTTTAGGGAGCACGGCCTGATAAGATGTCAGTGATTTACTATAAAATGAAACAGACCAAGCTTTATAATATTACATAAAATATTTCAAGTATGGATACATGCACACAGAGAGAAAAAGAGACACAGAGAGAGGAATAAAGACAGGGATAGCAGCAGAAACTTGTGCCCAGGTTTTCTCTTATACCTTTGTTTTTACCCAAGGAGAACAGGCTGGTTTATGGAGAATGTTAAAATTTTAAGACATTTCTGTGTAGTTAGAATGCTTTCATAGATGACTTTGTTTCTTGGTAAACTAGAATGGGGGGAGGGGGAAAATATGGCTTAGGTTTCTAGGACTAAAGCAAATAGAATGAGCTAGAGATTGTCATCTGAAGGTAGTAATATGCGCCTGAATATATGAATTGAAGCATCCTTAACCCAGAGAGGAGGTGCTGCGGGAAAGTTTAGTTCTCAAACACATGCTTTTTCTTGGGAACTCAGCTAAATGATTTCCATTTATTCTTCCAGTTTTTACCTCTTTCCATCACCCTCAGCATATGTACCACAAATCAGCAGAGTGAAGCTTTGGATCCAATTGTTTTTGATGCCCAAGTTCATGCCCTTCTCCCTCAAAGTCTTATCAGGCCAAGCCCAAGGGTGAACCATCTAGAGCCAGGGATGCGAGAATGGTTCAATCCAAGGACTGTGTGAGTTCACATGGAAAGCCCCCTCCCCCACCCCGAGCTGAGAGCCTCTTTGGGAATTAGGAGATTTGTAGTGCAGTCTTCAGGGTTTTCTTAATTAGTTTTATACCCTTCAACAGTTCAAGCACCACCTGAGTTGTTAGCTTCCTCACCTGTGAAATTAGGTGTTTGACCTAGATTCCCCCCAAGTTGCATACCTTCTGGCTCTAAAATTATATGATTCTGTGGATAAAAAGCAACATCATTTTACAGCTTTTAGATGACATGGGTGTAGCAGTTGGAAAAAAAAAAAAAGTAATACTTGTGAGAATTCATCAGAGGTGGTTTAAATGCATTTAGCACCTGACTTTCCATATTGATAAGGAAAGAAAGTCATTGTGAATGGGAAGCAATCAGAAAAAAATCGGGAGAAACACTGAAAATCAAACCAAATTAAATTGGAGTTACGAAATGAAGAGAAAAGTTCATCTGAGCTTTAGCCAAGATTAAGGGAAATGTTGAAAGCAGAAAGCCCCTGAGACAAGATAAAACACTTTCGGACTTTTTTCTATCAATGAGATTGTATTGTTTCCCTTCCCTGACAACCTTGAACTATTTTCTGCTCTTCCTACAACTGAAATACCAATCAGAAAAAAAATATCTCTTCAAAATCCTAAGGGAACAAATTAATTATTTTTCCCCTTTGCCTTTGTATTTTTTTTATAAGATGAGAACTGTTCTTTTATTTCTTCTCAGGCAGCGAGCCCTCAGTGGGAGCTATGTGTAAATAAAGTAGAGAATCGGAGAATGAAATGAACTCGCAAGTCCAGGTGGAGAGGTCAGCTTGGGTCTTGGGTGGCTGTTTTTCTCTTGTTCTGTTCTTTGTGTCATTTTCAAGAGTTTCTTGCTCCTGGTCAACATCTCTGAGCCCATAGACCTTACTCTGGAGAGGCTAAACTTCAAACGACTCCACGTCTCCCATTCTAGCCATTACCACAGCCATCTCTTAAAGACGGAATTAGAACTCTTGTAGAACTTCTTAAAGATGCTATATTTATTTAACACTGATTTATATTGTACTACAATCATGAAAAAATGATAAACACTGGTTAATTAATACAACAAACACACTGGAATCTACAATGTACCAGGAACTGCTAAAACTCAACACAGAGAAGAAACAACTTTCCTTGTAAACAAACTGTCCCCATTCTGGCCAGGACACCATTGACACAAACAGCCACCCTTAAAATGCAACCAAGGAGGTGACCAAAGGAATTGGTTAATGAGGAATAGAGGTATATATGTCTTTCCACCTGGCAGAGGTAGAGTTAAATTCTCCCACAGTCTAGGCATCCTGACATGAGAGTGCTGTGTAAATGCTGTTTGCAGGACGAACTAGAGGAAGAGTGGTTTTGGTGTCAAGAAGTCAGAGCCATCTGGTAAACCAAGCCCAGATTGCACCAATGTCTTGTTGGCCAAATCAAGTCGTCTGGTCTGCTCTGGAGAGTTCAGGGAGCCACCCGAGCTTTCAGGTTGGGGAGTAGCTATAATTTAGTGGTCTCTTGAAGATTGCTTTCCAGAAGATGTCAAAGGAACCTACTAGATTAAAAAGAACGATGACTTTGGAAAACAGAAAAAAAGAAAAAATTCCCCTGTTCAAATATTCATTCCTTTAATTTCCCATGGGACCCTAAGCACACAATTCAACCTCTCTGTGCATTAACTTCATAAACCAGTGCCTTAATTTCCTCTCTGTAAAATGTGGAAACATGCAAATGCAAACACATAAGATCATGTTTTTTGTTTGTTTGTTTGTTTTGTTCTGTTTTCCTCTGCTGCAATATGTATATGGTTTTTGGAGTCAGGTAATGCATAGCAATGCCATATGCCTTTGCATGATGTGTATTAGGTGCTCAGTAAGTGTGTGTGGTTCCTTCCACCCATAGGGAGCTCAAGTACTAGAGAACAGCAGATCAGGTGAACAGAGGAGCTTTATGAACAGAGCTCTGCCAGTCACCACTGTCTACACCATAGTCACTGGGCTCAGTCCTAGCCTGATTAGCTCCCTCCTGCTCTAACGGAATGCCCTGTGCTGGGCCAGCCTTCGTCCTTGCAGCTGGGATGCCTGCTGGGCACACTAATGCTGGGAGCCTCCTCTCCTTGAATGACTGAGCATTCATCCAGGAGAGGGTGACTGTCCCCTATGGCTCCGCCGCTTCTCATTTCATCACATTATATAACCCTCCACGTCCATGAACACTGCCAGTGTCTGGCATGCCCATTCTTCTCCCCCGGACCCTGCTGCCATCTGCCAGATTCCTGTGGCCATTATTTGAAATCCTGCTTCTGGTCACTTCTTTCTGATATAGGAAAGCATGCTCTCTGGCTCTTCATTTGCTTGCATGTGGTCGTGAAGCGGTAAAACATCGAGCATCTACTGTTAATCAAATTGAGATAGAGTCAACACTCCCCCGTAAGGTCATTACAGACTAATAGAAGGAAAGAAATAGAGAGAGATCATTTAAATGAAGAAGCAGGTATAAGGACGAGAAGCAGAATCATCGTATGTTGGCCGGCCAGTGGAGAGAAAAGTTAATCCTGAAGGAATCAGGGGAGATTTTACAAAGTCATTTCTTGTGGGCAGAGCAAAGGTCCATGTGATGGCAGTGTCCCTCCAGCTCACGGGCCCATGGGGGTGCGGTGGGAGCAGGGCTAAGCAAAGGCAAAGATCCACACTAAGCAGGAACCATGAACTACATTGGAATGTGTCCTTAAAATGGCTGGCGGAGAAGATCTGCAGATAGGTACTTTGGGGAGCTGATGCCAACCTACAAAATATTCCATAGCTAAAAACTGCCAGACCGAGGGTTTGGTTTTTTTTTGTTGTTGTTGTTGTTGTTTTGTTTTGTTTTAATAAGTTATTTTTAAAAATATTTTATTTATTTATTTGACAGAGAAATCACAAGCAATCGTGAAGCGGTAAAACATCATGCAAAGGCTATGCATTGCTATGCATTACCTGACTCCAAAAACCATATACAGCAGAGAGGCAGGCAGAGAGAGAGGAAGGGAAGCAGGCTCCCTGCTGAGTAGAGAGTCTGATGTGGGGCTCAATTGCAGGACCCTGGGATCATGACCTGAGCTGAAGGCAGACGCTTAACCCACTGAGCCATCCAGGCACCCCAATTTTTTTTGGCTTCTTTTTGTTTGTTTTCAGTCATAATAGTGAAGCTACTCGATAGTAAGTCCCTACTCTGTTTTACTATTTAACATGTTAACTTCATGCGTTGTTTTGTCTGTTTTGTTTTGTTTTGTTTTTTATACATTTGTATCTTTATGAAGACATTGTCCAGAGCGGAAAGTTAAGAGACTGCTGATGATCAGACCGAGAATCCAAACAAGGAAAGGTGTGAGCGCTGTTTATCTGGACAAGATGGAACTCTCTCCATCGCCCGGGTCTGCCACCCTTCCTTCTTGGTCAGCCGCATTTCAGTAGGCACCTGGAAGGACTCCGATGTGCTCAGCGGCCCAGTCTGGATCCTGTCAGCAGGAAGCAGAATCTCAATACTCAGGTTAATACGGGACAAACAAACAGTAAAGTTAAAACTGAGATTTATTTGCACCAGGATATACTGCTTGAGTCCACATGGCTGGGAAAGAGCCCTAAGATTTGCCTTAATGAGGACATCAGGGAAGGTAAGGAGAAAAAATAAAGAAAAAAAAATCCTGAAGTGTTTTAGGAATAGAGCTCTAAACAAGTCCATAAAATTGATTTACAAACCAATAAAAATGCTTAATGATTAGCCTATCTACCTAGTTAACTACTAAGTATTTGCTAGTGATTTACTACTTGAAGGAGTCTCATCCCTAGTAGCACAAATAGAAGTTTAATTATAAATCATACTTGCATGTCACACCCTGTCTATGAAATCCAAATCACTACTCCACTTTCCATGGCTGGAGCGTTGGCATTTATCCAGGAGAGGAAATGGAGCCCAGTTGTAAATTCGAGATCTGCTGGTTTGTGAGATGTTTATTCCAGAAATATTTCATATCTAACCAAAGAAAGTATGTATCATCTTGAATCATGTGGCATTTCCTGGGGTGGGGTATATGACTCCATGGATGGATAAGAAACAGAATAGATCAAAGAGTGAAACAGAAGTTACAGCAAAACACTCTTGCCTCTCCTGGCTTTGGTTGAGATAAAGTGTTAGATACTAACAGTGACTCATCTGTCTGCAGGAGAAATTAACAAATCACATTTTGTTATGGACATGAAGGCATGACTTCGATTTTGCATCTTAATTGTATCACCACGGACTAGGAGTCACTATTTAGCAAGTCAATTATGTCTTGGCTTTCTCATAGGGAAAATCTAGATCATAACGCTGACCTAGGTTAAGAAACAAAGGAGCAATCAGAGAATAAAGTACTTTACACATGATTTACATATAAGAATAAAGAAAAAAATGTTAATGTCCGTTCGATTATCACGATATCCACGGTTGTGGCAACCCTTTCAGCTTCAATATTCTGAGGATCTGAGCCCCCCAAATATGCCAGTGGCTCTTACAAGGAAGGGAAGAGCTTAGTTAGCTAGCTATGGCCAAGACCCTATACTTCACCCTTTATCTTCTGTATATGTCATACTAGTGTGGTAAATTATTTTTGTCCATTTCTTTAAAAATGCTACAGAGATCAGGTAACTCAACGGACCTGATACAGGAAACGTCAGAGCTAAGATGTGAATCCTAGTGTGTTTGACTGCCACGTTCACATCACCGCTCCACACCCTTCCCCTTTAGTATTGAGCCCTGATGCCTGAATAGGACATATGTGCTGGAACTTGCTTCTGGATTAAGGATCCAATATGGACTATGCCAACAGGCTGATTGTTCAGTTAGCACCTCAAGCCGCCAGTCCCTTTCTTTCCATATCCTTACTTTCCAAATGTAAGTGGTATATATTCCCCTTTATTATTTTGTCACACGTAGTTTATTTGAATACCATTAAATACATGTGAATTTCTAACCATGGATGATATTCAGTTTCAAGTCTTCCTATTCCATAGAAATATAGGAGATGAATCCATACATCTTGAAACTTTTTTAAAAAAGGTTTTATGTATTTATTTTTGGGAGAGACAGAAAAAGAGAGACCAGGAGTGAGGGGGAGGGGCAGAGGGAAGAAGATCCCTCCTCTGAGCAGGGAGCCCGACATGTGGCTTGATCCCACCTGCTGTAAGTTTTCTCACCATTATGAACCTAGAACTCACCACTTATTCATATCCCGCTCAGCTTGAAAACTGAAAAGAGAATGAAAACATGAAATTGTAAAGAGACTTGATGATCTCTTCCAGCCGGGTCAAGAGTCAGAGAGAGAGATCTGTATCAACCATGGCTCCACATTAAGATCCACATGTAAGTTTCCTTCTTGCTCTTTCCCTCTCACTCCCTCTCTCTCTCTCTTTCTTTCTTTTTTTTTTTTTTTTAAGGATTTTATTTATTTGTTTGACAGAGACAGATCACAAGTAGGCAGAGAGGCAGGCAGAGAGAGAGAGGAGGAAGCAGGCTCCCTGCTGAGCAGAGAGTCCGACGCGGGACTCCATCCCAGGACTCTGAGATCATGACCCGAGCCAAAGGCAGTGGCTTAACCCACTGAGCCACCCAGGCGCCCTCTCTCTCTCTTTCAATCTCCTTTTTTTTTCCCTTTCTTATTTTCCCTCTCTTATCTTCCCAGCAGCACCTCTGTCCTTCTAAGACTGCACACCAGATCTTTGGAAGCCTCTGTTTTGCAGATGGATTAATTGCCAGCCTGATTCTGCCCCTAAGGGACAGCAGTCACCCAGGTAAAAGGACCTGCGTCCTGAGAACGACTCCCCAGAGACATCTCTGTGACCTTGCTTCTTGCCTCCTGTGCACCCTGGCGCCTACCTCGTCCTCAGCAGTGGTCGGATGATTCTTCCCTCACCGGCCTGTCCCCATACATTACACTTGAGACAACAGTCTTCACGCTGCGCTTTTCAAACCCACGATGACAGGTTAATTACTTACACTCATGAAATAGCTAATCATATTCTATAAGATAATAAACAAGTCAAGTTGAAATAAGAAACATCAAGAAGAGAGATAAACGCTCGTGAATTCAGAAAACAATAGACAGTAATGGCTTTTTCAGAAGAACTGAGGGGTGTTGTAAAGAATATCCAAATGTCGATGTGATTTTTCTGGCTCTTAACCTAGAGAAAATTCAGGAGTTCCTTCTTAGGTCCAGAAATCGTTTTTAACAAGCTTTTCCTCCACGGTTGTTCCCTTACATGAGCCCCCATGGGGAGTCTCCTGGTGGCACTTGTCACCTGGACTGTTCCTCTCTCATCTGAGTCATCCTCCCATTAAATCCACTGCCTCTTGGAGATGCTCATAAAACACAAACATCATCACGTCACTAATTTTAGCTTCTGGATCTTCAATGACCTCCCACACTTGATATTAAAATTAAAAGTTTCTCAAAGTCTGGTCTAAACCTTTCTTTCCAGTTCCTTGTCCTTCTATATTTCTTTCATGTCCATCAATTGGCAAAGATTATACAATGTTTCTTTTCTTTTGTAATCTTTCTGCATCCTGGAAAACTAATATCCATTAGTTTTCATGGAATGGCCTTTCGACTTTTCTCATTCTATGGAGACTTCTTTTAACCCAAAGACTCAATCTATTGACAGTATTTTGTTCTATTAAAGTTTATTTCCATTCTTGCTTTATCCCGGGAGATTGTGAGTTGCCTAAGGGCCAGAAATTTTACACTGTGCTTCCCCTGCCCCTTGAGAGAGCACAAGGATGTAAGAAGCGAATGAAGGAAATCTATTTATCATATTTCCATGAAACCTGCAAAAAAAATCCTTTGGGGTCCTAATTCATCTCTTTATCTATATATCATCTAGTTAGCTAGCTCGCTAAATAATAGATCAGACAACAGAGCAATGCTTGAGGAGAGATCACAGAGGAGACAGTTGCTTCTAAGCTATTAAAGGCGATTAGCATTTAAATGATCAATGAGTGTGTGTGACATCAGGCAGAATTGAAGGAGAAAAATGTTAAATACGAAGAAAGAACACATCCATTGTGCATCAGCAGAAAACACTTGTGGAAGAGATATCCTTAGGGATGAGACTTAAAAGGCCGATGGTTTCAAAGTTCAGAATATATGCTGAGTCATTCTAGGTACTGAAAAGCCAAGACAACAGCAACCAGAAACACACAACCCTGTACATGGGGATCGCGGGGCTAAAAGAGGGAGGAGGGGCAGGTTCAGCACATGGATGTGCAGGCACTGGATCTCAGTCCTGTTCCTCCCCTTCCAGAGTCCACAGTCAGGAGCACTGTGTCTGAGTCCCCTTGAAGCAGTGGCCTCTGCCAGCCAGGGCTGACCTGGTCGTGGAATGTCGTGACGAATATGATGTTATGATGCTGAACCCCCTATACAGCTTCTTGCGGGATAGGGTGTCCACTCCATCAGGCCCAAGACCCTTTGTAATTAATATATAATCAGGATATTAATAAAGGATTAATATCATCAATATAAGATAGTACCAATATACTCAATATAGTATTATGGAAACAATATCCCCTCACCTATCCCAAAATACAACAAAACCTCATGCACATTTCTAAAAGTCAATCTTTTGTATAAAAGAAATCATACTGGGCACCTGGGTGGCTCAGTTGGTTAAGCATCCCGCTTGGATTAGGCTCAGGTCAGGATCTCAGGGTCATGAGATCGAAACTTGCCTGAGCTCCACACTGGGCTCCCAACCTGCTTAAAATTCTCTGTCCCTCTCCCTCTCCCCCTCAACTCCTCCCTCTCAAAAAAAAAAAAGAAAAAAGAAAGAAAGTAAAGAAATAATACCAAAGGGGTTTTAAATAATCATACACTCACAGACAAACACATAAATGGTGCTTTGGCGCAGCTGACTGAAACATGGTGAAGTTGCCAGAAGCCTAGAGTCCTGTTGGTGTTTGTGTTTCTCACAGTGAGAAATAGCTTCCATGAGGCTCTGCATGGACAGTGGACCCCCTCCCCCTCCAATCAATTGGCGGTAGCTGCATTCATGAAAAAAAGTAGTGTACAATAAATAATGTAAAATATTCTCTGTTTCTTTCTAGGGAGAGAATTAGGTTCTAGATTTCACAGGTATTTCAGGTGTGTAAAGCTCCCGGGGGGATAGTCTAAGCTGTAAAGAACATGAGGCATCATTGCTTCCTGGTGTGAGACTGTTGTACGTGTCACAAGATGTTTTCTCAAACCTACCTCCTGCCCACAAGTCCCAACCACCGAATTTTATTTATCTACTTACTTTAGAGAGAGACGGAGAGGGAGTGCAAGCAGGGGAGGGGCGGAGAGAGGGAGAGAGAGAGTCTCAAATCGAACTCCCCGGATGGGCTCCATCCCAGGACCCTGAGATCATGACCTGAACCAAAATCAATAGTCGGATGCTGAACCAACTCAGCCACCCAGGCGTCCTTCCAGCCACTGAAACTTAAAAGGCACAAAAGTGCTCCGTGGTTGGCCAAAGAGCATACCTTTGACCTAAGGTTTGGTTGTTAAGATCTATCTGCGCTGCGCTTGTCAGCAGTCCGCTGGCTGTCCAATAGCATTGACATGGACAGAACCCTGCATTCAATCTGGGCATCTAGGTGGGCTGCTTCCAGGGTCAGCCTGTCATGAATAAAGTTGCTGCCCACGTTATGTGCGCGTTTTCTGGTGGAGAAGTGGGGTGCTGGGCCACCTCCATGGTCAGCTTTATGAGAAACTCTCAGACCAGGGCGGAGTGTCCTGCACACTCGCCCTCGTGGAGCCTGGCAGCTCCCCATCCTCACAAATCTGCTTTTCCCAGTCTCCAGGTTGTTTTTATTAATTCCAGCGCCACTCGTGGTGGCTTGGCGGTATTTCATTTCCCTGGAAACAGGTGACCGGTGCTTTTTCATGTTCATTTGTCAATCTTTCCCCCTCAAGGAACAGATGCAGTACCTGTAGAAGTGCTTTTGTCCATTTTGTAACTAATCGTCTTTTCGCTAAGGAGTTGTATGAGTTTGTTGACATATTCTAGATACGACTATTTTATTGTAGGGGTATTGGGAATATACCCACCACTGGATGGCTGGTCTATTCATTATTTAACCTGTCTTTATGACGTACAATTTTTTTTATTAACATATAATGTACTATTTGTTTCAGGGAAACAGGTCTGGGAATCACCAGCCTTACACAATTCACAGCACTCCCATAGCACATACCCTCCCCAGTGCCCATCACCCAGCCGCTCCATCCCTCCGACCCCCCTCCCCTCCAGCAACCCTCAGTTTGTTTCATGAGATTGAGTCTTTTATGGTTTGTCTCCCTCCCTGGTCCCATCTCCCCACCCCTCAACGACCCCTTTCTCTGCCTCTCAAATTCCTCATATCAGAGAAAGGAAGAACAATTTTTTTTTTTTTAAACTGATGAAGTTCATTTTGTCACCTGTCTTTTATGGTTTAATTGTCTAATGTATCCTAAGAAATCTCTGCCTGCCTCAAGGTTGAGAAGAGGTTGGTCTCTGGTTACTTTTGGAAGCAGTACGTAATTATCTTTTACATGTATGTTTGGGATACATTGCAAAGTACGTCTTCAAATAATGTTAGACATGATACCAGCATTCACAGTTTCTCCATACAGAAGGCCAGTTTTCAGGACACTGCACAGTGAATAGACCTCATTACTGCTTGAACAGGATTGGCACTATATTTTTAAAACCAGTCGCTTCAAAAATATGAATCTATTTCTGGACTCTATTCTGTTTTATCGATTTTTTAGAAATTATCTCCTATAGTGTATCTTTGTAATAATTCTCAGTCTCATGTAGTGTACGTTCTACAAATTTGTTCTTTTTCTTAAAAATCATCGGGCCATTTATACTTCCATATACATGACAAAATCAGAATGTCATTTCCTAAAAATTAACAGAGATTTCAATGGGACTGCTTTGAATACATGTATCAGTTTGGGGTTCTTGCCAACCTAACATTGACTCAGCCAGTCTACAAGCGTGACTTCTTGTTCATGCTATTTAGGTTGTGTCCAATTTATTCTAGCAAGTTTTGGACTTTTGGGGGCACAGATGCTGTATATATTTCTTTCAATTTATTCCTAGAGATTTTATTTTTATTTTATTTTTTTAAAGATTTTATTTATTTGACAGAGAGAGAGAGATCACAAGTAGGCAGAGAGGCAGAGAGAGAGAGAAGCAGACTCCCTGCTGAGCAGAGAGCCCGATGTGGGGCTCCATCCCAGGACCCTGAAACCATGACCTGAGCTGAAAGCAGAGGCTTAGCCCTCTGAGCCACCCAGGCACCCTGAGATTTTATATTTTTAATGCTGCTATAACAATAGTGTTCTAAATTTCGCTTTCAAGTATCCAGCGTTCATTCTTCTATAGTGACCTCCGTCTTGCTCTTTTCTCAAAAAGTTTGTTTAAAATTGGCATGAATTCATCCTCATTGACATGATGGCGTTGGTCACTGAGGCTGTCTGGGCCTACAGTTGCCACTGTGGGAATTTTTAAATGCCAGGTTCAGTTTCTCTAGTGGATGGAGGCAAAATCTGCTTTGCTATTTCCCTGTGCCAGTGTTGGTCATTTGTTTTTCAGATATGTGCCTGCTCTTCACTTCTTGGCATATGTGTGTTCCTAATTTTCTTATCATTTGAAGGTTTGTAGAATCCGTAGTATACCATCCCTTTCTCTCCGCGTATTATTGCCTGGCATTTTCTTTTTTTCTTAATTAGTCTAGCAAAGAGTTT
Source organism: Mustela nigripes (assembly GCF_022355385.1). Classification (NCBI taxonomy): domain Eukaryota; kingdom Metazoa; phylum Chordata; class Mammalia; order Carnivora; family Mustelidae; genus Mustela; species Mustela nigripes. The sequence goes on along the minus strand of NC_081560.1, from coordinate 95,349,986 downwards.
ATGAGTTTTATAAATATTTTAAAAGAACAAAATTTGGTTTCATGAATACTCTATGGTAAGGGTCACCATTGCTATTTATCTGCTACTTCCTTCCTTATGTCTCCTTTTGGCTTATTTACTGTTCTTTTCATATCATTTTTAGGTAGATGCTCCATTATAGATCTTAAAAGCATCAAACATGAATATTAGAATTATAAATTGTAATGAAAGCACTTTATCTTTGCTTTATCCTATGCACTTGAACTTGTGGGTTTTTTTAAAATTTCCATTGCATTTTTTTTTTTTTTTAAATTTAGAAATGTGTTTCTTGTTTTCTAAATGCTTGCCAGTTTTCCAGATGTCTTTATATTGGGGTTAGAAAACGCCCTCATTCTTTTAAACATCCCAAGACTCTGTTGGGAGGCTCCTATGCACATGTGGGATGTTTGCATCTTTTTCATACGTTGGCTATTTCCTCATTCATAGACCTTTTTACCTTCAGCTACCGTTCTTTTCTCTTTTATATGAAGAGCCATTCCAGCTCCCTTAGGATTAGCGCAGGCATGGTTTGTCCTTAATACCCTTTATTGTGAACCTACTTGTGTCTGTTTACTCAAGTAAAGCTGCCTGTAGCTGGGTCTTGCTTTATTTTTGCATTATAATTGAAATGTTTAGTCATTTAGATTTCCTAGTATTTGCACTATTGGATCTAAGCTGAACATCTGTATTAATTGTGCCTTTTTCTTCTTTCCTGCGTTTCTGAGGCAATGACCTCTGAGGCCTTACTGACACTTGCCTAGGGCTAGCCAGCTCTGAGAGGCAAAGAACATCTCTATGGGAGCTGCCTTTCATTTGCAAACCAACCGTGCAGGAGCCCATGCCCTTCACCCTCTTCTTTGAACTCTGGAGCTCAGGGCCACCGTCCCCCTGCCATGATCACCCCAGAGCCAGGCACCAGACAGTCCCCAGAGTCATTCAAGCCAGCCAACCCTAGATCAGCCTGCTCTGTCTTACTTGCTCTTTCCCTTGGAAACCACAATAAAGTCTCTGGCCCCTGCAGTCCCCTCTTCCTCCACTTCCTGATAGGTCCTGGTGCTTCCCTGTGGGGTACCCTGTGGGCGCCCCTTCTTCTGGGGAACTGGGAGTAGGAGATTTTCTTTTTTCTTTTTCTTTTTTTTTAAGATTTTATTTATTTATTTGACAGACAGAGATACAGCAACAGAGGGAACACAAGCAGGAGGAGGGGGAGAGGGAGAAGCAGGCTCCCCACTGAGCAGGGAGCCTGACTTGGGGCGCAATCCCAGAAGCCTGGGATCATGACCTGAGTGGAAGGCAGACCGAGTGACCCAGGTGCTGAAATGCCAATTGAATATTACCCCCACCTTAAAAGACCACCAGAGACGTGAGTCAAAGCCAATTAGCAAGGGTCGTTTATTGCAGGTTCGAACCTGGACCTCTGCGGTGCTCGTTGCCAATAACACCGAGAGGTCCAGAGCTGGGTCGGTGCAGGATTTTTATAGACAGATACAAACAAGTTTCGGGTGGGGCTGAGCTTATTGATTGATAGTTTGAACACAATTGGGAGTCTCCTGGTGGAATGTTACATTCCTGCTATCAAGCATCTCTGTTAATGAGATTTAGGTTTAAAAGAAATTAACTTTATTTACTTTTCCTTCTACCTCCGCCTCCTTCCGTTTCTCATGGAGGGGAGGGTGACATTAGGGCTATTGATAAGGTAACTTCTTTGTTGTAAATCTCAAGGATATTTGCAAACCAGGGGAGACTCCTACCTTGCAGGACTGTGATCTCTGCAAGTTAACTATTTATCGTTTTATGGCAGTCAGGGGTGCCTGAGGAATGCTACACATATGGAGGGGAGCGGGTAAGGGGGGGGGTGCAAGGCGCCAGCTTTTGCTTTGTCCTCAGCCAGCCTCCTGCTCCTTCAGTGCCCCTCAAACTATCTTTTCTTAAAAACCATCTTGGTCCGCTGGTGGGGCCCTGCCTACATCATCATGAAACCCACATCATTGTCATTTTGTAGCACCGTCTCTTTGCTCTTTCCTGCTTTCTTTTGTATTGATCATCTTTTCTCTCCTCCATGTCATCTGAATCCCTTACTGGCTTATTGAACATGCTACTTTGTGTTATCTCAGTGCTTGCCCTCCAACTGACAGTGTGCCTCTGAGACGTTCCATGTAAGCTTTATTTTTGTTTTTTAAAGATTTTATTTATCTGAGAGAGAGACAGAGCATGAGCAGGTAAGAAGGGCAGACAGAGAGAGCAAGAGGGAGAAGCAGGCTCCCCGCTGAGCAGGGAGCCTGATGTAGGACTCGATCCCAGAACCCTGGGATCATGACCTGAGCCAAAGGCAGAGGCTTATCTGACTGAACCACTCAGGCGCCCCTCCATGTAAGCTTTAAGTAACTTCATTCCCTTTCACGTATGTTGAAAGAAATTTATAACCACGGGCAGTTATTTTTTCCCCTCAGGTACTGAAAGACCCCCCCCCCCCCCCCTTTAATTAATAACCTCTCCTTTTTTTTTTTAGAGTACCCCCCCTCCCCCTGCAATGAAAAGACCCTTCCCCCAGGGTTGAATTCAATGTAACTGCTCTTTTGCCTTTCTGTAACAGCTTGGCTACTAAGGCATGACACTTAACTCCTGTTTGAACAAGATACCCTCTCCTAATAGCAGGGGCATGGTCATGTAGGCAAGGGGGCTGCATGGTCACATAGGTCACGTAGACAGGATGCCTTTCTGCTGAGTAATAAGGTCAAGCTTCCCCTCTTTGTTTCCCCTTCCTGCCTTTCTCTTCGCGCGAGGGGGTCTTCCAGGGCCAATCCACTAACACCAAGTATGCCTTTTTCAAAAGTTCAAACTGTCCACCAATCAGTTGCGCCCCACCCAAAACTTGTTTGTACCTGTTTATAAAAACCCGGCACCACCACAGCTGGGTGTGCTCAGCTAGCAGGAGCTGCTGACCACCCGCAGGCGCCTGCGTAACAATAAAGAACCTCTTGCTGATTGCATCCAGTGGCAGTGTTGGATTCTTGGGTAAGGGGATCCGCGGGTCTTTCAGTACTTTCTGCTATTATTTCACATTTTCTTTCTAAATATGTCATAAAGTATAGACTACAATGTTATTTTATGTGCTTTAAGTCGCAAGTTGGCACTTAAAGCAATTAAATGGGCACTTAAGTACATTTCTTTTTTCATTTATTTTTTTTTAAGATTTTATTTATTTATTTGAGAGAGTGAGAGAGAACAGGAGCAGAGGAAGAGGCAGAGGGAGAGGGAGAAGCAGACTCCCCGCAGACTGGGGTGTCCAACACGGGACTCCATCCCAGGACTCCAGGATCATGACCTGAGCTGAAGGCAGAGGCTTAACTGACTCAGCCACCCAGGGCCCCACTAAGCTCCATACTATTAATTCCAAAATTGCATTTTCCTTTATTTAGAAAAGTAAATACGGGCACCTGGGTGGCTCAGTGGGTTAAAGCCTCTGCCTTAGGCTCAGATCATGATCTCAGGATCCTGGGATGGAGCCCCATGTCGGTCTCTCTGCTCAGCAGGGAGCCTGCTTCCTCCTCTCTCTCTGCCTCTCTGCCTACTTGTGATCTCTCTCTGTCAAATAAATAAATAAAATCTTAAAAAAAAAAAAGTAAATAGCCAAGGGAAAAAAAAATCATAAATCAAGTAAGAGAGCATGGAAGAAAGGAAAAAGTTTTGTATTTTAGTAACTTTATTTATTTATTTATTTAATAGAGAGAGAGAGAGAGCACACAAGGGGTGGAGGATGGAGCAAACGGAGAGGGAGAAGCAGACCCCTGCTGAGCAGGGAGTCTCCACTGGGAACTCGATCCCAGGACCCTGAGGTCCTGACCTGAGCTGAAGGCAGAGGCTTAACCTACTGAGCCACCCAGGCACCTGCCTCCTTTCATTCCTAAACATGGATTTGCAGTTTTTCATGGTCCTCTTTCCTGCTCTGGATCCCGGTCTTGATCAGATTTGCCTCCCCCCCACCACTCCGTCACCCCGCAAATGGATCCCTCCTACAGGTACATATCTCTGCTGCTGAGGACTCTGCCCCTCATTTCAGAAGCCTGTGCTGGCTGATCCAGGAACACAGATGGCCACTATTCTCCACTCAGCACAACACATTTTGTCCCACGGGCTTCTGCTCCTTCTAGTTGCTGGTGCAAAGTCAGCAGCTCCCTTCCCTCCTGCTGACCCCAGGGGCACAGGGTGCATCCTGTCTCTTCTTTTTTTCTGTATTCTCCTTGGAGATTTTTCTCTTCATGCTGAGCTTTCAGCAACGTGATGAAAGCGTTCATCCCTTCGCCGTCTTTCATTTGTTCCGCCTGGAGTTGGTAAAGTGTTTTGGACATTGGGTTCACATTTTGCATCACGTTCATGGCCAGTGCCAGTTAGTATCTATTTGACTCAATTTCACCGTCCTTTTCTGTCATTTTAGGAATCTTAACATCGCCCCTGTCTGGAGGGGCTCTGGACTTTTCAAGATGCTTTTCTCTGGATTTTAGTTTGAATATGTTCTTAGGTTCTTTTTTCATTATTAATGATAATTTGAATTATTCCTCTGAAAAAGCAAATGCTTCAATGCAAATATGTTCCTTTTCATTTCTATAATTTCCATTTGGCTCTTTGTATCATTTCTATTTCAGTTGTAACATTCTCTTTTGTTCCCTGACTAGGTTGATATTTCTTTTAAGATCTAAGCATGTTTGTAATAGCTGACTCAAGGTATTTACTCATTACTTTATAGACATATGAAAACGTGAGCCTTTTCTAGGCATGGGCTAAATTTCTCTGCATCTTCACATCTGTTAATTTTTTATTTTTTATTCTGGGGACTTGGGGTGTTACCTTGCTTGTTATTTTGTTTTTTACCCAAATACTGTCTGAATATCGTTGTCTTTCATCCGGCAGGCAGTTTCAAGTCTTCTTTCAGTGTGTTCCCTGTGAATATTGCTTGTAAGCTTTTACAAAATGAGTCAAGTATCTTTACACTTGGGTGGTATTAATATGACCCCTAAACGTGGTGTTACCAAGAAGTCTTCTTAATGCTTAGGTGCTTAATAAGACTTAATAAGACCCCCACTCAAACCTTGCTGGGACCACAGCAGCTCAGGAAGGGTGTTTTCTTTGTGACTGCTCTTTGGGTGGTCTCATGAAGCCCCATCCTACACATTCAGCTCTGTGTCCCTAACCCTGTGCAAGTCCCTACAGCCCTTCTTCCCTTGCATCCTTTCTCTCTGTAACCTGCCCCTTAAATTCCAGACTTCTCGGTAGCCTTGAGCTCCTAGCTCTCTCTCCTGGGTTCTGCATGACCACACTGCTGAGCCCACATGCCGCCCACTGTTTGCCACAGGAAAGGGGTCTCTAGACCAAAGCAGGTATATCGTATGGCTCCCTTCTCTTGTTTCCCTTCATTCTGAGTCTCTTTCTGCTCAGGCTTCTCAATGTGCCACATCTCACCACTTTCTGGAACACCCACCCCAACCCTCACCTGCTTAAGTTTTACTCGTCTTCCAAGCTTCTTAGTAAAGACCTTATTCTTCAAGAACGTGTTTCCCCATATGCTCCAAATATGGGGTCAAGGTCACTTCATGGTTCCCTACAACATGAATTTCCTTAAGATAAAACACAGCATCCTGGGAGACGCAGCTTACCTGCCTGTATACCCCCATGAAAACAGAACAGCTTTGGATCAGGGGTGTCTTCATAGTGTTCCTTCAGGTTTCTAGCACCTAGCATAATGTTAGGGTGGTGCACAATGAGCCAGGGGTTGTAGAAAACGTAAATGAGGTCTAGTTCTAACTCTTGAAAAATGTAAAATGCTATTAGCAAACCCAGACTGAAACACAACAAATGGAATGCAAGCAACAATGATCAAAACCTCGGAGGTTTGGGGCACCTGGGTGGCTCAGTGGGTTAAAGCCTCTGCTTTCAGCTCAGGTCATGATCCCAGGGTTCTGGGATCAAGCCCCACATCGGGCTCTCTGCTCAGCAGGGAGCCTGTTTCCCCTTCTCCCTCTGCCTGCCTCTCTGCCTACTTGTGATCTCTGTCTGTCAAATAAATAAATGGAATCTTTAAAGAAAAAAAAAAAAAAAAACCTCGGAGGTTTGAAACAACAGGTACTCATGCATGGTTTGGGAGCTAAATGTCCCAGACAGCCCATGAGTTGGCAGGCCCATGATCACTCAGAAGACTCTAGGGGAAAACCCGTTCCTTGCCTCTTTCCTCTTATGGAGGTTTCTGCATATCTTGGCTTGTAGCTGCATCTCTCTGTTCCATGTCCACGTGGTCTTCTCCTGTGTGTAGTGGTGGACTTTCCTCTGTCCCTCTCTCTAATGGAGAGGGGTGGTTGCATTTAGGCTCTGCCTGGATGATCCAGGAAAACCCCTAATGTCATCACACGGTTTGCCACATAAGTTAACAGCCAAGGATGATTGGGGTATGGACCTTCCCTTGCAGCTGGCATCCACCCTGCCGTAGCAGTTTACAATGGGTGAGTTATTTTTTTCCCAAATATTTATTTATTTTAGAAAGAGACGGAGTGAGCAGGGTGTGTAGGGGGACAGAGGGAGGGAAAGAACCTCATGCAGACTCTGTGCTGGGTACAGAGTCTGATGTAAGGCTTCACCTCACAACCCTGAGATCGTGATCTGAGCAGAAATCAAGAATCAGAAGCTTAATCAACTGAGCCACCCAAGCAGCCCTGATGTGAGATACCTCAAGGGGAACAGAAATCAAGACATGAGCTGTTCAGAAACGTGGGAAGGATTTGGCATTAAAACAAACAAACAAAGGAAACTACTGAGAATCAGTAGGAATTCTAAAACCTGGGAGAGAGAGACCATGATCAGATTAAGCTCTAGAACATGGAATACAGGAAGGAGTATTTTGGGGCAAAAGACCAGAAGGATAGTTTGGAGAAGAAAGCCGATGGTTCCAGAAATAATCCTCCAGAGTTTATATTAATTTATATTAATGTGTATTTAAAAGAATGTGAAAATTTTGAGCCAGAGAATGCTTAGGTTCTCAAAGATTACGTGAGCAGCTGGGTGCATGGTGATTTAGATGTGGAAGGCCATCTGTCCATTAGCCAATCCCATACTGAAGGTTATTCTTTTTCTGTTGAATATTCTTTAATGGCAGGAAGCCTTACTGTGAGCATTAAAAATATATAAATCTTAATGTCATTAAATACATGAAATCAAATATGTTACACAGGTTCTCTGCAAAGAATAGAAGTTTTAAAGAAATGTTTTAGTAACTATACTTCTTAATGTTATAAGATACATAAAAATTTAACAAAATTTAAGCCTTTAGAGGTGTGTTAAGATTTTGGATGAACATTAGCTCTGACGTGAAAACTGCCCTTGTCACCATGAGATTAAATTTGATTGTGTGCTTTGCTAGCATCATTTTCGGCAAGAAAAGGATTAGAATTGTTCATGTGTTGGAGGAGGTCATTAAGTAGATGTGACAGCTGGTTGACCCATGGGCTGGACCCAGGCAATCAGAGGCTCCCCACCCTTTCGTCTGTGCTTGGAATCTGCATCCCGCTTTCCTCCCTGCTCCCAGAAGCTGCCCAAGGACACAGAGAGAGAGTGACCCAGTGCTGAAACCATGTGGACCGTGCATGTGACTGAGCCCCACTAAAGCTTCTGTAGAAACTTTAAGGCTCGGGAGTGGGATGGAAATCATTTGCTACATATGCCCAGGGCAAGCCTCAGGTGTAAGTTACTCCTTACACCTGTCCCCTGCCCCTCCCGAGTGGTGGCCTCTGTCTTCCATCTCTTCCTGCCCTGCACGCCCAGTGGCTACTTTCAGATCTCAACCCGGAAGCTCCCAAGGATGTGAACCAACACTCGGTGTTGAACAAGCCAGGAGACTGAGTAGATGGACCTTGGGCAGGAGGTGTTTGTGGGTAAATCCCGAGATGACAGGCAACCACTGTTGGTGGGGTGTGGTGGCCCTTGTGGCAGCTACTTGTGGACCCCTTTGTGGGTATGGGAATATCTGGGGAACTCCAGCTGCTTCAGTGCACTCACCTGAGGGACTGTCTGAGCTCACGGTGAGAGAGGACCCTGGGGAACAGAGACCGGGAGGAGGAGGCAGCGTGGTGCCTGATTGTGGAAACAGGTGGATCCCTGAGCCCTGTGACCCCTAATACAGAGGAATGCAAGTGCAGAGCCACAGAAACCCAGCCAGCTGGGCAGCCCCCATTCAGGAAAGGCTCATGATGAGAGAATGAGATGAGTATACTTCTGCTGAGCTCATTGATACAGGGCCATGTTCCAGCAAAAGACCAGGAGAGCATCCAGGCCTGGTCAGTGCAGTGACAGGGCACAGGAGGGAGAGCATTTCTCTGAGCCGATAGGAGACAGAAAGTGAGCACCACCACCCACCTGCCCTCCAGCAGCACCTGCGTGGTGCTCAGGAGACTCACGGTGCTCACTTCCTTATAGGTCGGGTCATTCTCTCCTGCAGCCAGGCTGGACCCTGGAAATCCATGGAGAAGTACGACACATTCTCAGGGAGCAGGGAATGTGACAGGCCCCTGTCTAAAGGCTCTGATGGGGTCACAGTCACTGCAGGGACAGGAGCCAAGATTCTCCAGCTCTTCCCCCAGCAGCGGTTGGAGAGGCAGATACCCATGCCATCATGGGTTAAGCCATTTATGATGTTGGGCAATTCACTGTTGATCCAGGAAACTGATAAATCCTGGGAATGGGTACAGGTTGTGGAAAAGACCCAAGAAAAGAGGAAAATAAGAAAGCTGAAACATTATTTCAATCAATTACAAAGTTCTGGGGAGCGCCTGAGTGGCTCAGTGGGTTAAAGTCTCTGCCTTCGGCTCAGATCATGGTCTCAGGGTCCTGGGATGGAGCCCCACATCGGGCTCTCTGCTCAGCAGGGAGCCTGCTTCCTCCTCTCTCTTCACCTGCCTCTCTGACTATTTGTGATCTCTATCAAATAAATAAATAAAATATTTTAAAAAATAAACAAAAAATTACAAAGTATTGGGTAAAAAGAACCCAGAAGTAAATGTGGTTTGACCTCGTTGCTGCAGGGAGCCCCGCCCCACCACCAACATTTAGATGGACGACACAACTCTCTGTGGGTCGGCCTGTGGGAAGCATTAAAACCGGAACAACAGCTCAGACCTGCCCCGTCGGTCCCTCCCGCATCTCTGACATACCACCTGCATCAGCGGAGACCTCAGGGACACAGAACTATTAGGGAATGGTGCTTCTCACATCCCATATCTCAAGCACAGAATCCAGGCCAAGACTTCCTCCATGTGAGGGACATTGGAGGGGAATTCTCTAAAATCACTTGTCCTCCAGAAACAAATCTGATGGTTCTGGTGGATGCTGGAGCTGGGTGTACTTCAATACATGGTACCCCTCAGAAGTTTCTGGTCCCTTCAGCACCACTGATGATTATGGGAGCAAACAGTTACAGACAGGAAAGTCCTAACACTGCAAATTGGGCATTCACCAGTGCCCCCTCCAAGACTGTGAGGTTTTTATCCCTCCAATGCCAGAGAACATACTGGGCATGGATATCCTACGAGGTCAAACTCTGAAAATCTTTGTCAATGAAGTCGGCCTCCTGGTTAGAGAACTCAAACCAGAGCTGAGGGGAAATGCCAGCCGGGAACCAGTAAGCTTGCCCGCCACCACCAGTGAAGGGCAGTAATGTCAGACAATATAAATTATCTGGGATGGGGAGCATACGGAGATAAGACAACTATCCAAGAACTACCCTGAGTGGTACTGTATACCTTGCCCATAGAACACGCAACAAATAGCCCTGTGTGGTCAATAAAAACAAACAAACAAGCAAACACAACAACAAAAAACCAAACAGCTCATGGCAGCTGAGCATGGACTACTGAGCACTGAACAAGGCGATACCCCATGCATGTGGCTAGGCCCAACGTTACCAGATACCTTAGGCACGGTTATAGGAGGGTACTACACCACTCTGGATTTAGCAAATGCCTGTGTCAGTACACTTTGGGGAACTGAATCACAGTATCGGTTTGCCTTCACATGGGAGACTCCACACTGACTTTCAAGTGCTTCCCCAAGGTCACTGACAAAGCCCTACTCTGTGTTAGGGTAGTAGGCTGGGACCCATCCTGTTTTCCATCCCCACATCGGTAAAGTGACCCCATTACATTGGCAATAGAATGTTAACGTGTGAGGACTTGTCTGTGCTGCAGAACAGGCTGCAGGCTTTGCTGGGGTATCGTCAAGGGAGAAGATGGACCATGAACCATGGGAGATTCAAAGCCCAGCCACCCCCATAAGGTGCTGGGAGTTGTTTGGTTGAGTAAGACATGCGCTATCCCAGAAGCTATGATTTATAAGGTGCGATCCTGTCTGACCTCTATGGATGTGATTTCGTTGGTTTGGAGGACTTTTATTCCTCACCTGGGAAAGTGCCTTCATCCCTTACTACAAGGTAAAGAAAGGGCATGTGGGCCTGGGGACTAGAGCAGCAAGCTCTCTTTGAGAAAAATACTAATGAAGCCAGTGAAAACTCTGGGCATCTCCAAAGCAGGAATTCCGTTTGAATGAGATGTGTCTGGACTCTAGAAAATGTGGGTCAGACTTTGCGGCAGACACAGCAGAAGGCGACAGTGCCCCTGGGATTTTGGCCCCAGCTCTGGAAGAGGCAGGAACCCTGATATACCCACACAGAGCAACAGTTCCTCACAGTTGTATGCAAAATTCCTCCAGGTCGAACTTCTCACACAACAGCTGGGACAGCGGCCAATGGGCTAAACTCAGAGCAGTTGGGCTGGTGATCACTTTTCAGCTTGGGCTTTAACTCTTTCAGTGACACTTGGGCTGTTTTAAAGAAACAAACACTATGGCTTGGACAATGGGAAGCCAAGGGGAGGGATGATCATGAGCAAGCCCTTGTGGGGCCAGGATATTTGTGGGGAGACATGTGTGTCCATTGCAGGAGCCTGGGGCAGTCCTCAGTATCCTCCATGTCCCAGCTCATGAGGCACTGACATTCCCTGGCAATCAGGAAGGTGAGGCCCTAGCTGTGGTACCAGCTCCAGGCATTGACCCTTCGGTAGACACAGCGGATGGAGTGCTTAGAAGGAGGGACCACATGGCACCAGGTGGGATGGTGTATTGCCAAGGATGCCAGATTGCCTTGAAATACAGTGACTTGCTTCAAGCAGTAACAGCATGTCCTGTGTGCTCTGAACAGCTTCCAGTGCAACTGCCAAAGAAGTATGGGGCCATCCACCGGAGTTCCCCACAGGCGAAGGTTTGGCAAACTGATGACCCTGGCCACCTCCCTCTGAATGACGGTTCTAAATATGTCCTGACTCGTGTGGATACTGCATCCAGCCTCACCGAAGATTTGCCGTCACCTCGTAACCAGGCTGCCAGCATGAGGATGAAAGAGGCTGACTAGCCCGTGTGAATACCATCCTCGAATAGACAGTGACTGGGTCACAACATATTATAACAACATATAACATATAAGACTGAGCCAAAGAACATGACTTTGACCTGAGGAAGCCTCTGGTCTATCACCTGCAAGAGCAGGTTGGCAGAAAGGAAAAATGGAAGGTGAAGGCATCAGGGGGGCCACTTCCATGCTCCTGACACCCTTTGCTGACCACTCAGGGCGCCCTGAGGAGACGGGAGTGTGTGAGATTGTATGAGCAGGTCTGGAGGGGTGGGGTGTCGGGGAGTTCATGGAGAGGACGTGACTCCAGCTGACCTGTGAGAAGGACCCAGGCAATCAGAGGCCTCTCATATCATGCTAGTAATGTGCATCCTGCTTGCCCTCTCTCCTCCCAGAAAATGCACCCAGGGCACAGCCCTGAGGTAGTGATGTGCTGACGAGACCCTCTGGATGGTGCATGTGACTGGACCCTTTTAAAGCTTCGACAGAAGCCCTTAAGATTTTGCAGGCAGGTGCAGAGACTTTGTATTGCAGGGGCCCAAGACAAGCCTCGTATGTAAGTTCCCCTGCTCATTAAACCTGCCACCTGCCAACCTGGTGTGGCCCCACCTTTGTTGGGTCACTCTCGGACCACTGTGTACCAGGGCTGGTTGCAGATCTCACCTGGGAAGCGCCCAAGGATGTGACAGACTAAAGTCATGACTTTGTTCTTTTTAAAATTTCCATTTATTACCTGAAAATGAAGTAACATTATGTATCAACTATTCTCAAATTTTTTTAAAAATTTCAGTACATATATAAACAAAATAAAATTTCTATTTTCTCCCATGGCAATGACGTCTGGTGCACATAATTGAATACATAGTAATTACAAAGTTTTATTTGCAAAGCCAAACAGATTTTCACCAAGAAACAAGACACTTACAAAGAAATGCTTATGTATGCATTGTTATGGCGAGTTCTAAAATTTTTATTACACTCTAGGATCATTCAACTCTCACTTTAGTGAGTTCATTCATCAGAGTGTTTTACTTCTATTTTTATTGTATGTTCTCTTCTGTTTCAATAACATGTTAACTCAAAAGAATATCAAGAACTGTGATTTCCCAAGATACTGTGTGAACTTTTAGATCCTAAGAATCAATGAACTAAAAGAAGTCATTTTCTGAATCCACATAAAACAGCTACTACTCTTGTACAAAGTGACATTTACCTAACATTGGAGTGGAGGGGGATTGTTTGGGAGAAAACAGATGGTTCCCTATTTAAAAGGAAAGCTTTGATGTGATAAAAACATGACATCTCCCTTTCTAGAACATAGTGGTGGGAACTGACTTCTAGCTTTCTTTTCATTTAAACATCAGCATATATGATCCCACCGACCTTTTCTCAAAACTCAGCGTTCAGGAAAATCATTGGTGTTTAGTGTGACGAAAAGCACATCTCTACCTTAAATTCATAACACCACCTCTACCTGTGCATTATCTTCGATAGAAAATCTTCAGGATCCATCCTGCAAAGACTTTAGAGCTAATCTGCAAGGTATGGGGAATTCAAAGGATAGAGGAACATGTTAAATATCACGAGGACTGTCGACTAGGACTGCGGTCTTCAGGTCCACATCACAAGCATGTGTGTTTAGACGCATAGAAGGTTATGCTTTCTGTTTAAAAAATAACTAGCACAAATTCAGTGGGGAGGGGGCTAGATACTTTCTTATTATTTTAAAGATTTTATTTCTTTATTTCAGAGACAGAGAGAGTGTGTGACTGGAGAAGAGGGGCAGACAGAGAAAGAGAGAGGAAGAACATCAAGGAGACTCCACCTTGAGTGGGAACTCTACTTGGGGCTCTATCTCATGACCCTGAGATCATGACCCACACTGAAATCATATCAAATGCTTAACCAAATGAGCCACCCAGGCACCTCCATACCTTCTTTTAAGAAAATATTTTGATGTGAAGTTTGGAAGTGGACTGAGTGTTAGACGTTAGTAAGGAATGATTTTTGTTTTGTCAGTTGTGGTAATGGCATTGTAAGCATATAAGAAAATGTCGTATTTTTCTACATGTATATTGAATTATTTAAAGTAGAAAGTCACAATGCATGTGTTTTACCTTAAAAAATATTTTAGGAGGAACAAAAATTATTAAAGGATGAAAGAAATATCCCAAAATATTAGTAACTACAAATCTAGGGTATGAGTTCACAGGGATTCATTACATCATTGTCTTTATTTTTAAACACATTTGAAAATGTTTTAGTAAGTGTTTTTTTAAAAAATGCTCATGAACGCTAAATCAAAAATCAGTATTTAGGATTCTTGAAAGTAAAAAATGAAAGATATATAAAGCATACTGCAAACCATCAATAGAATTACTTCATCCATTTTTGCCTGATCAAAATTAGCTTATGAATATATAGATTATCATTAATTTTACAGTAACAAGTTGAATTGTTTCAGTCTGGGGAATTTGAGGAGACATGGTTAAGACAAAGAAGACGATAAAGTTTTGTAGGTCACACCATATTTCACTAACATTTACTTTTACTAAGGATTTGGAGACCCAATGTTCCAGTCAAATTTTATTTGTGGTTTTGATTTCCAGAATGTTTTTTCTTCTGGAGACTGAAATTTCTGTTTTTGAGTATGACAGAGTACCACTCAAAAACTGCATCATCAAAGCTGGAAAACACAATAGCCAAGCTATAGGACTTTCAGTAAAATGTCATACAAACCCTCAACAACCTAAAAGTCCAATACAGAAAGTGTTTTCTTTTTAAAAAAGACTGTTGTATTTCGATGATGTAGTATTCTTATATCAACATAACCGAAAGTAAAATGTTGGTAACTACTATTCTTTCTTTCTTTATTTTTTTTTCAGTATTCCCATGAGCTTAGTTGGATTATCTTTAAATTTCATGGAATGTCCATTATCTGAAACTGTTTCTTTTGTAACACTTGGTTCTTCTGTAACACTTGGTTCCAGACAATAACTGACCCTGAACTACTAAAGGCAAATGGAAAATTATTTCTTACTCATTGAGCTCGTCCCATCATATCCTTCTTCAAACCCTCAGAGTAGATACTGTATCTCAAGGGGAAGCATGTTCCTGCCACATCTTCCACCCACACCACCCAAAAGAGAGCCATCGAGAGAAGCAAGCACAGTTAACCTTTTACTCTGCATGATGCAGCAACATTGCGTTTTGCAAGGACATTGGTTAACTTGAGAAAGTTGATGCCAATGTCTATACTTAAAGATAAAATATGGGTCCAGCTAAAGGGAAAGAATCTGTAGTCAGTAATGAAGTCACAGAAAGAAAATATTGTATGAAAGAAGCTAATCATGGAAGAAACAGTAATTATTTAAGGTCTTTGAATAATGTTTGGTTCAACGAGGCATAAGGTCATCAAAGAGTAACTTAACACCTCCACTCATTCCTTCTTCCTTCTAACATATAACCTATTCTATCCATGCAGCTGTGTTCTCTTGAGTTCCCCTTCTGCCGTGAACAACGCTCCTCTTCCCCGTCTCTGCTCTTCACACTGTTACCTAACTGAAAATGTATATGATGATTGTATATATATATAAAACCATCATGGTGGTCAGCATTGTCGAGACTCTCATGCCCATAACTAGTGGGTTTTAACATTTCCACTTTACATGAAACTTAACTTAATTTCAGGAGGATTAACTAAATTGGTCAAGGTCATGCTCT
Source organism: Mustela nigripes (assembly GCF_022355385.1). Taxonomy (NCBI): domain Eukaryota; kingdom Metazoa; phylum Chordata; class Mammalia; order Carnivora; family Mustelidae; genus Mustela; species Mustela nigripes. The sequence continues at coordinate 95,334,808 of NC_081560.1, read as the reverse complement.
TAGGAAGACAGAGGCCCAGGGTTGAATGCAGAACTAAATGGTTACAAAGTCCCTGCTGTATCCACCATGTTTGCTTTCCCTGAACACATCATCTTTGGACACTTCATAATACTCAGTAGAGTAGTTCCGAACAAAAGCATATAGATAGGAGAAAGGAGGCGTAATCAGCACCTTCACAGAATCAATGGGTTATTAGCATAGGGTCATAGGGAGAACATTTCTGAGAGGAAGTGTCAATGATCCAGTCACAGGTGGCTTGCCATGGCCCCACTGCAGAAAGACGGTTGGCTCCTTGTCATAGCAGGCCCTGGGATTGCATTGAGTTTGCAGGAGAGGAATAAGATGGCTAGCAAGGAAGAAGTGATGCCTGAGCACACACTCGGGTGGAGACAAGTGAGTTGGCAGGGACTTGGAATGGACACTCAAAGAAGGAGAAGACTGTGAAGAGCCCCTGCCCATCTCAGCCTAGTGTGGACATCCCTAGAAGAGGGATGTACACTGGCCACAGCCTCCAGATGGTGGGGCATTTGCTGCAGGGGCCCAGGTCAAGAGATGGCAAGGAGGAACACCCACACTGGAAGTATCACAGATGCAGTGCTACTGCACAGTGAGAGTCACCAAGGAGCCACCACTGGATGAACTTCAGGGGACTGGGAACCAGGGAGCACAGGACCAAAATGGAGGAGGCCTCAGAAGCAGGAGGAGCTTCCTTGTGCAGTGTCCCACCAGTGCCCTCTCCCGTGGCAGACGACCAGGAGGGTCCCGCTTGCGGGGTCCAGCTCCAAGTGCCCCAGGCAGGGCGAAGGAGCTAAGCCAAGAGCTGCGGGCAGAAAGTGCAGGACTGGTGCTCCTAGGCTAGCAAGATCCTAAAACTCCCTCCTTTGATAAAGCACCTTTTATCCACGTGTGTTTTCTAATTTATCTTCACTGAGTTACCTATCACTTCACTATGTGATAAGGCCTTTGAGAGCAAAATCCATGTTATTTTACTTTTTGGCAAATATGCAAAATAACCACAGTGTACTGTATATAGTAAGCCCTCCAATATTTGTGAAAATCTGAAGAGTAATGGAGAGGTGGTCATGGCTAAGGCATGGTCTTCAGTGAATTTTAAATGCTTTTTTCCTCACTGTATAAAGTGCAGATAGTCTATACTAAAACAGATGTGATTTTTTTAAAAGCGATTATACCTGGGAAGATTTTTTTTAAACTGTTTCAATTTCATCCATTTCCAGGGAATACATTAAGAAAAAATTGTCGCTCTTATTATTGTCCAGAAATTTAATGAACCAGAGCCTAAGGGGATCATGCCAACATACCAGTCTAAAACCAAGTCACTAAAAAATTGGGTCAAATATTATAGTAAAATGGATTTGCAAAGTTCATTTGAAGGGCAATGGGGTAGCAATTAATTATAAAGGCCTTTATCAATACTCCAGACAGGTGAGGAGAGTATCCTCTGCAATGATTAATCATAGAGCACTTGGCCAGGATCGGGGAGCCTTGGTGAAGGATGGGGTGACCACCGAGTGTGGACTGGAGAGACCATGATTAAAACCCAAACCTGGTTGCATCTGAGGTTCAAATTGTTCATTTCAAATTAAGAATAATGTTAATAATAATGTTAATTGATCTGCCAACTCTGTCAAGTGTGTGTGAGTATTAACATACCTAAGGAGTATCAAGTTTCACTGGCAGGACATTCTGCAAATCCAGGATTTAAAAATTTTTTGTACATCCAAGATCGTGTGAGCTCTAGAATAGCCATTTTACTAATAGTGGAAACTTAATTTAGGCTAATCTGGTATACTTTGTCTGATTCCGTAATTCTTTATTCAAATTCAAATATCATTATCTCAATCACTGTCCAATTCAATCTTCAGCTCCCCTGATTTCTTCCCCTTCTCAAGCATTTCCTGTTTGCGTCCTCCCAGTGCGGCTTCTATCTTATGGGGCCTCGTCATGCAGGAAGGAAGGTGGCTGATTGCTCACAGAACTGGTCCCAGAGCAGTAGGGCGGGTTGCCATCTTTGGTCCTTTGAGGGCTTCTCAGCTTACCAGGTGATGAGGCTTCAGGGACAGAGGGCTGCAAACTGGGGTGGGGCCAGGCAACATCCTTGGGCTTAGTCTGAGTCCATGTGACATCTGTGATCTCTGCTGTCCCAGGGCAGTCTCAGCCAGATGGAGATGGCAGTAGCTTCCACAAACACACCCCCCGGCAACGCGTGGCCCTGGCTCTCAGGTGACTCTTAGAAGCTTCCCACCTTCATCGGGAGCTTAGACGTCCATTCCCTACCCTCAGAAACACTTTCTAACTGCAGCCTTCGGCAGGGAGGATTGGGAGCTGGAGACTCTTCAAATCTGGTCTGTACCCAAAACTCTACTAGGACACAAACAGGGACTGTCCCTCTTCCCCACGTGCCTTCTTTCGAGACTGTGTGGTGCCTTGTGTCTAGTCCTCCAGCCGAGTGGAATGAAACAAAACGCCCTTTCCTTCTCATGTTTTTCCATTTTGCCTTTTTCGTTGTTTTATCTTTTGTTTTGTTTTTAAAGATTTGTTTATTTGAGAGAGAGAGAGAGAGCAGGAGGGGTAGGGGGAGAAGGAGAGGGAATCCAAAGCAGACTCCACACCAAGTGCAGAGCCCATCGTGGGTTTCAGCCTCACTGCCCTAAGATCGTGACCTGAGTCGAAACCAAGAGTCCAACACTTAACTCACCGAGCCACCTGGGCGCACATATTTTGTTTTATTCCCCCCTCAAATTATTATTTAAATTCTAGTTAGCTAACATACAGTGTAATATTTGTTTCAGAAGTAGATTTAGTGATTCATCACTTACATTTAACACTCTGTGCTCATCGTAACAAGTGCTCTTCTTAACATCCATCACCCACTTTATAATTAGGAAGGTGGTGCAGGAACCCAAGAGAAGTCAGTCATTTAGCATGAGACAAGGGACAGCAGAGTCCTTCACAGCCACACACCTCACTCAGTTATAACTGAAATGAGCAAACACAGTTTGAAAAAGGCAAAACTATACACACCTAACAAATGAAAGTTGTACCATGAGATTGCTTACAATCAAGGATACGCCCTGCTAGAGGGAACTTTATTAACAAGGGCCACAGAACAAAATAGTGGTTTAGAATTTCCTTGTAATCAGGGTCATAGAAATCTTTACATCACTTTACATCACAGACAGTTGACCCTTGAACAATGTGGGGGTTAGGGGCACTGACCCTTCGTGCAGTAAAAATTCCACGTATAATGTTTGACTCCCCCAGAACTTAACTAGTAACAGCCTGTGGTTGACCAGAAGCTTTACTGATAACATGAACAGTAGATTAATACATATTTTGTATGTCATATGTATTACACACTATATTCTTATAATAAGGCAAGTTGGAGAAAAAGAAATGTTATTAAGGAAGACAAAATACGTTTACAGGGCTGTACTGTATTTATGAAACAATATGTGTGTATAAGCAGTTCAAGCTCATGTTGTTCAAGTCAACTGTACATATTTCTGATGAAGAATTTATGCATTTTCCTAACCCAAGGATGCAACTGAGAAGATGTTAAGTGTTCACGAGTGGCATTGAAGTTTTCAGTTCTCATTCACAAAAACTGAAGCAGAAAAGATGGAATGGCTCTATCCAAGGTAGATATCTTTAAAATAAGAGGAAAGAAGCCCTCATGACAACCTTATTTCTTCAGTATGGGGAGATACAAGGTATAATAATGAGGAGAAAATATTTCTCTATTTTGTTTATTAAATGGACAATTTAACAAGTGTGTGTGTGTGAATTGTGCTAGAGATGCCATAGCATTTTTCTAGTAAAGTTTTATTTCCAAATAATCTCTGTACCCAACATGGGTATCGAACTCATGACCCCAAGATCAAGGATCACATGCTCTTCCCACTGAGTCAGCCAGGTGCCCCTCCTAGCATTTTTTGATTGATCAAACCATCAGAAGGTTAATAAAATCCCTAAGATTCTGCCAAGCTGACTAGACTTTCTCTGATTTAAGTTATACTAGATTGCTGGGGTTTTACTGCTATGGATAAGGGAACTTTCCCATGACAGTAAAAATTTATAAACTAATGAACCATTGGAATGTAACTCAGGTAAGGCATTTGGCTGCCTTTAAAATGACATGTAATCTTTGTTCACCTAAATATGGCAAAACTTCCTTACCAATATATTAGTAGATATTTTATGGAGTGAATAAATGTCTTGCACTTTCTAATTCCATGCATGTCATTTTTTATAGAAAACAATATGCATATTTTTATTATATTCTGTCAAATTTAGGTGCTAATTAACACTGTTACAGGCTGCAGAAGTGCATCCAACCCTGAATACATTAGTCATTAATTTCAGCAAGTAAGAGGGGGTAAGGAGTGCATAAAAAGTAGCGTTGGACACAGTTCAGAATGTAGAAATTCAAGGGAACAGTTAATGCACTGGAAACTTCCATTTCATAATCAACTCCTCACCAATGAGAAACTGAAGTTAATTTGGCAAAACAAATATCATTTGAGCATGGGCTTTAATGAAAAAAATGACATGAAATCCATCACTGTCAGCAAGAATCTTCCTCCAAAGTGTGTTAAGCGAGAGACCCAACTTTGGAAAATGTGTCAATACGTGTGTGACTCAGATACTTGTCTAATGTATCCACACATTTTTAGTTTATAAGCCCAACAAGTCATACAAAAACAGTTTTGGCTTCAGAAAACCTTGTTAATTGCTACAAATCTTAGTTTCAAACAGTTAAACTCACAAACCAGAGGCTTCTTAAGCTTATGACTTATATAATGTTAAATGTCCTCCTAATATTTTTATTATTTTTTAGTATTCTAAATACAATACTTTGGCATATAGAAAATAAAATTAAATGAAAACAATTTTAAGAATCATCATATGCTAAAAATAAAAAATGTTGATCCGCATGTATATGGTCTTTTCACATTGCAATTATAACTTATATATATATATGTATTTAAATAACATAATATGTTTTTTATAAATATGTTGTATGCAGAAAATTATTTTTCTACTCCTTTTAATGATTTAATTATATTCCATTGAATTAATTTTTTTTTTTAACTTAGCATTTACTCATAGCATGAGCTATGCTAAGTGACAAATCTAATATAATAGGTAGTCATTCCACTTTCCTTATTTTGGCTTCTTTTCCATGTATTGTTTACTATTATAAATACCAATTCAACTAACATATTCATGCCCCAAACACTTTTTCTTTCTCTCTTTTTGATCACTTTTCTTAAAATAACTCCATGAAAACAATAGTGGAGTGAAGAGGTCCTTACCAAATTCTGATTAACGATTTCACAATTATACCAGTTATCCAGTGGTATCCTATTGTTCTCAAATCTAGCCAGGGATGGGTATTATTATTAAACCTATATCACCTTTTAAAAGAAGTTAATGTTTTTTCATCCAAGGCTCAGTGTCTCAGTGTCCCTTCTAGGTAAACTATTGAACTCTGAAAACTTCCTTACAATAATGCATCATAGAAGGATAAGGTTTTGTCATGGCCAGCAGGGAGAAGCTCTTTGGTGATATAGTTTCTGATCCACACTAAGAAACAGTTTAAGTGCTTATTGACAGAAAAATGGGAACATTTCCTTTATTTGTCAATAAAATTCGCTATGATAATGGATTACAGGAAAGCAGAACTAAGCAGAGGGAAAGGATAAGGCAGGGTGAGGGATAAGGGAAGTTGACAAAAAGAAAAACGATAGGAGAGATAAATCAAGAACAGAATCATGGAAGGAAGTTGTTGGGATGGAGCAATACAGAGTAGCCGTGATGGACAGCACACCAGGAAAGAAGGAAAACATCGCATCTCCCTTCACCCCTTTCCCGGTGTCTCTGTGGTCATTATCTATACTTAGAACCCTTAAGTCCTGATTGAGGACATGGGTATTGTAGCCAGTGGCATCAGTGAACCCCTGGGCCATGTTGGTCAAGTGTACTGATGCCCCCTACAAGTAAAAGCACAAAAGCATTGGCTTTCTGGTTAGAGGCACACAGAAGGGCAGAGCAGAGCCCCTCTGCAGGGAAGCATGTGGCCTCAGGAGTCATCAGCGGTAGCATGGTATTTGGGCTGGGTATTACAGGGAAGCTGAGGTAATGATTACATTGGTGACCCTGAGTTATTAAATGAATTAAAATCCTCATCCATGCAGTTCTTTCCTGGTAGGGCAGGAGCATTACAAGGACATGAGAAGCTTCAGGATATAGAGCTTTCAACTACATTTGATTCCTTCCCTTGCTTCAAGGATACTGGGGAAGTTTAGGTAATCATTTTATAAGAGCTAACAACTTTGGTAGGTTTGACTGCAATTATGTTGCCAGTATGAGTGGAATTTTTAACCCATGGTCAGGTACACTGTCAAGTTCTTTATCTGAGATACACATTAAACACAGAGGAGGAGGTGATGGTATGTCCAGGGCAGATGCCACTTGATTATGAACAGAGGAGTCTTCTGGGAGCTGAAGAACTAGTCCCCATGGTGTGCATTTAATACTGCAATTCCATGAGCAGAGTCAGTCTCTCCTTGTTAAATTTGTAGAGGTGTATCACAAAGTCATGTGTCATAGCACCCATTACAGTGAGATTGGGGGCTGAGAAAGAGGGGGATATCTGTAGGTTATTTTAAATACCTTCCACTTGTGCAGTATGTGTGCTCCAAGGAAGAGGCTGAGCAAAGTTGGTGGGTTTGGGGCACCTGGCTGGCTCAGGAGGAAGAGTATGCAACTCTTGATGTTGGGGCCATGAGCTTGAACCTTAAGTTTTGTGTAAAGATTACTTAGAGTAAAAAAAATAAGTTTTTTTTTTGTTTGTTTTTTGTTTTTTTTTAAGGTGGCAGGGTTAATGCAGAGGGAGTAGCACCTGTATCCACCACTCATCAATATGAGGGTGGTCATCTATATTTATAGTGAACTCATTCTGAGTGTTTAAGGAGATGACAGGATATAGGCCACTTTTTCCTTCCTAAAAGCTCCCTCACTGATCTGAATCAAGGGAATTTTTACTTTGCCCTTCATAAGATGGAGCTTTTTGTTTTTCAACATCCCCTCTGTTCATATCTTCAAGTGGTTGGCTGGGGAATGGGCTGCCTAGCTGTTTGATCTACAGAGCCACACATTACTCTGGGTTCTGTCTCATTTTTGTTCTAAAGCCCTTTCTTTCTTTCTTTCTTTCTTTCTTTCTTTCTTTCTTTCTTTCTTTTTTCTTTAAATGTTATTTATCTATTTACTTATTTGAGAGTGAGAGAAAGCATAAGAGAGAGAGAGAAAGAGAATGCACAAGCTGAGGAAAGGGTAGAGAGAGAGCCAGACTCCTCACCCGAACAGGGAGTCTGACTCGGGGCTTGATCCCAGGAACCTGGGATCATGACCTGAGCCGAAGGCAGCCTCTTAACTGACTGAACCACCCTGGAACCCCCTAAGGCCCTTTCAAAGTAGTCTTTCAGATGCTGTAGTTCAGCTAAAGGGACTGTTTCTCATTCCAATTCTTCTGTTTTCAAATTACGTCTCCACTTCCAAGTTTCACTCCACTGACAAAACAAGATGAGGTGATGACTGTTGTACTGGTCTTTCCTTAAACTCTCAAATGTTGTCTAGAAGGTATTTTCTGGTCTACCACGAAAATTGACAGTTTCATATCTTTTTATGGTTTGTGTAACTGAATTATAGTCCAATTCATTTTTACCAGAGATGTTTCAGGTATGGTTTTTAAGAAATTTTGATCTACTTTTCTAGCCTTTCTCTTTTTGTTTCTGACCCTCCAGTTGACTGTGGGGAATGGATGAAAGACAAAGAGTAGGTCCCTCTCCAGGTAAGTCCAGCCAGTGTTTATGCAGAAGCAACATTCATGGTTCTGATGACCAACATATGTACAAATTGACATAAGTTAGGTAGTCCTTAAGCAGGCTCCACACCCAGCATGGAGCTCAACATGAGGCTTGATCTCATTACACCAATAATCTTCAATTTTATCTCTGAAGTTCAGGTCTGGGCCCAAGGTTTATTAAATTCTCTAGTTGTCAGCATGCAACTGATGAGCACAGGTCATGAGAGGGAGGGATTTTTGGAGGCAACTGCCACTTTGGTCTTTTAGGAGAGTCACCAGGAAAAGGCAGAGGATGTGGACAGGAGAAGAGGAGGAAGGGGACACAGGAGGGAAGGGATCAGCATGAGGAGGAAGTAGGAGCACCAGAGAGAGGATCTACTTGGGAAATAAGGCTCATTTGTTCTTGCTTACAGTTGTCAAATTGCTCATTAACTTGGATCATAGATTCTTTTAGCAAAGCAATTTTTAATTAAGAATTTCATTTGGAGACCTCTGTATAACAATCAAGAAATGCTGCCCATCGGGCTCATGAAATCATATCCCTTTTCTAAGATACCTAAGTGAGCAATGTTGCTCAGACCATGCCTTTGCAAGAGTGGCTGCTGAAGGCCCAAGATCATCCTTGCTGAGGTTATGCCATTGAGAAAGGATCAGGAGTGTGCAGGGGGTACATGTAAGAAGTGGGTTTTTCTCAGGGAGAGCAGAAGACACAGGTTTGCACGTCCTCATGGTAGAGTGACTGTGGGTAGGACCGGAATACCTAAGTGTGTCATATCTTGGGCCTACACTTGATGGTGGGCCACCCCCAGATGGAGACCCAACAACTAAACCCTGGCAGGTAAAACACCAGAGACAATGCTGTCTCTGAATTGAAGTCAAGCTTTCGCGACACAAAATCAAGGCAGAAAGAGAATGTCATCCTGTTTCATGGTGGCCCACAGCCAAGTTTATCAGAGATGATGATGGTCTTATGATAGCTGTGAGTCCTGTGAGGCAACCTCAAATGGGCTTATGGGGGCTACATCCTACCCCATGACTCTCCATATGACAAGCACCCATTTAGACAGAATGACACAGAACAACAACACAAAAGAGCAAAAAAGGATGAAAAGAAGTGAGCTGATCCCACCAAGGATGCCAAACAAAGGGGAGTGAATCACAAAACCCAATACCTAACTGAGAACCGATGGCTGAGGAACTCAAAGCAAGACAAGCAGAGTTCAGACCCCACGCTTACTTACCACACCCTCATGGACTCGACAAGCCCTGAGCAGCAGGGCACAGAGGGCCTCTGTGGGGAGTCCGGGGCCCACAGTAATGGGCAGTACAGATCAAACTTCAGGGATGCCTTCACGATTAACTGTAGGCATAAGAGCACATCTTGGTTGAAGAGCAACCGAATGCAAATAGTGATATTTAATTATTCAGAGCTTGTCACAGCGAGAGAATTAGCCACCACCATTTGTGTTTGGGCAGAGATCAAACAGCAGGCAGAGGAGTGGGAAAGCTTCATGGTTGAGGAAAGGAAAGACACAAATGGGCCCCCGGAAGGAAGCTGCGTACCTAGGGAAGCTGGAGGTGGTTACGAGAAGTGGGGAGTCCCATGTGAAGGGATAAGGGGGCATATTGTCTCTCTCTATTGGTCTTAAGTTAGAAGTGGGACCAAAAATTAGGGAAACTATCTGTTATTGTTCATGTTCTGCCATTTGGGGTCAACCATTTCAGCAACATGGCTTCCTGACTTATTATATATAAGGGTGGGGGAGGTCACTTTCCCTGGCAGGCTGCTACAGGTGGTGGGTCAGACTTCTATTGCTCTATATGGTCCAGCCATGGACTGCTTTATATTCCGATGCTCTTTTGTTCCCTGGCCAGATGTGCTCCACTGAACCAAAGTACTCATCTGGGTACTTAGGGACAGTGGCCACTAAGTTCTCACACTGTGCTCTTCTCCAAATTGATGTTCTCACTGATGGGAACGCTGGCACTGTGGGAACATGGCTGATGGACTGATGTGCCCCTGCCCCTGGTTAAGACAGACTGAACTGTGCACCATATTTATGACAGAGCTCCCTATTGGATGAGGCTAAGGTTGTGCCTCTCAGGCAATGGGCATTTGCCCAGCTCCTCCCCTGCCATACTCCGCTTCCCTCGCTTTTCTGCAGGTTTCTCCTGAGAGCACCCACCCAATAAATGGTTGCACAGGAGTCCACATCTCAAGGTCTGCTTCTAGAGATCATTCTCCAAGACAGGAAGTGCTCTGAATTGTGTCTCTACTACATTTCACCTATCCATCTGTGCCGTCATTATTGGTGCCACAAAAGTCTCTCTAATTTGTATACTTGTAAACCTGTTGGAAATGCTCTTTTCTCCATACATTCTCAGGAGTGGAATTGCTGGGTCCTGGAGTGTGCCAGATTGTATGAGAATAAGAACTCCAGCTTGCTCTACTTAATGTTTACATAACTCTCTAGATTCCCACTCTGGGAAGTTGAAACCCCCTTCAATTATTGCTGAAATTCTGTTTTAATATTGACTCATCTTCTGTCATTAAATCTAATTTTATTTTATTTTATTTTTATTTTTTTTTTAAACTAATTTCAAAAAGTAATGGGTTGTCCCTATTTATCCAATCAACAAATCTACCGGTTCTCATGTAAACCAAACTGTATAAACGGTGTTCTGGGCTTTGGTAATAGGATGATTTTCTCACATTGAACACCATCCCCATGTAAATTCCTTAACCCTTTATCTTCCTGTCAACATCTTGATCTTAAACTCTCCCAAATTATCAGGGAAATAGGTTAGTGATGCTCAAGTTTTCCTTTCATTCAAATGACACTTTTTGAAGGTTTCGATCCAGTCAACAGCTATTGTTGTGTACACGTTGTGTGCTAGGCACTGGAGTGGGCTCTGGGGCTACAAAATTTTAATAGGCATATTTTAGCTAATTTGAGTATTGGTCAAATCAGTATTTAAGCTGCCTCTTGGAAATAAACCTAATGATTTGGTTTGGCTTAGCAAGCAGTGTGTCTAACTGCATGAGTCAGGGCTGTGGACCAATTGATGGGGAGGCTAGGGCATGGTGACTGCAGCCTCCCAGCCTGTGACGAAGTGGAGCAACGGCTCCACTTAACGAGCAACGGCTCGTTTATCCAGATCCTGCTACTCTTTCTAGGGCCACAACTGATTTATATATACTAACATATGTTATATGTTAGTATATATAACATATGTTAGTATATATAATATATATACTAATATATAAAGTATACTATATATACTACTAATAATTTTGTATGTATATACACAAACTAATTGTGTGTATATATATATACACCCACACATACTTAGTATATGTACATACATATATATGTACACACATACATAGTATGTGTATGTGTGGGTGTATATATAATTACTCTGTTAGGCTCAAGACATAGGGCAAGTGAGAATTTGCAGATTGTTTGGTAGGGTCATGGATAAGATAGGAATTAGTTTAAAATACACAGATTTCACAGCTCCACCATGACCTACAGAAGCATGATCTCTAAGGACACTATCAGAAAGTCTCCACTTTCACAGCACTTCAAAGATGACTACAACATAATTCCAAACTGGGCGAGTACTAAGCTGGAGGTTACAGGTGGCATTAAGGGTGATGATTAGAACAATCAGCCTGCTAAAAAGGATAAACAAAGTAGCAGCAGTGGGGCAATGATAATATGAAGGTTCAATGGAGGGGGTGGAGACAAAAGACCAAGACTCAGACAGAAGCTGGGTTGACAAGAGAAAGAATGGTATCCAACCTCTGGCTAGGAGTGGGAAGCGCGCTAATTAAGAAGACAAGTGAGCAGAATGGTTGACTGAAAACACTAAGTAATCAAGAAATGTCTGATGGGAGCTGGGGTTATTTTGATGGATTCTGTTACGAATCGCTGGTCTTGCGACACCCTCACTGCATAGTTAGAATTTATTAAGGTATTACACTGGAGTGTTAGTATATATAACATATGTTAGTATATATAATATATATACTAATATATAACATATATTAGTATATATAATATATAGTCTATATATAGTACATACATATTAATATAATATGTATATATCCGTATATATACATAAAATTTCCCCAAGCCCTACTCTAGCCCCAGCCAATCCTCATGTATTTTTTACTTTTTCCCTTCCTGCAAATTGGATTCTGACCTCCTCATCTCATCTGTCTCTAAAATGGGAACTTACAAAGACCTAGTTCCAACCTGGGTACACTCACCCGTTTGGATAACCCACAACTAAATTGTCCCAGAAACATTCTGAAACTACCAGATCCCTAAATATTTTCTTACTCCTGGTCAGTAGGCAATGTGATAAATTAACATCTTTTGAAGAAAAACAACATAGTCCAGTCTCCCTGTGTCACATTATCTGTAAAGTCCACCATCTATTTTACTAGATTTGTAAAATAAGCCAATAACTAGTTAGAAAATGTAACCCATAGCCAAAAGAAAGAGCAGGCAACAATATGGAACCCAAATTAGAGCAAACAAAAAATTATGAATGTTTTCAAGGATTTAAAGAAAAGATGGACAATATAAGTACACAGGTGGGCTATCAATAGAGAAATGGGAACTAAAACACAAAGTCAAATGGTATACTAAAACTGAGACATAACATATTTAAAATAAAGAATTTGCTGGATGGACTTAACTGCATATTGAACACTGAAGAATAAAAAACTCAGTAAACACAATAATAGAAATTACCCAGTAAAAGAACAGGGAAAATCCTAGGTTGGAAAGAGATAACAAAGTTTTAGTAAACATTGACACAACACCAAGTGGTCTACATATAAGTAATTTGAGTCCCAAAAGATAAAAGAGAGATCATACTGTATAAAAATTAAAAAATGGATGAAATTTTATGTGGAGATAAAGGTATCAGCTTACAGATTACAGATAATGTTAATTGTTAGCAGACTATGACAAATTAGGAAGACATGTTTTAGTGCTTAAAGCAACCTATAAAGGTTAGACAAATGTAATTACATTATTAAAAATGCAGATAATAAAAATAAATATTATACTATATTTGATTAAGCTTAAAATCAAATAGTAGAAACAAAAACCAAAACTGTGATTAAACTTAATCAACACTATATCAATAATTCCACTAAATGTAAGTGTGATAAACACTCCAACTTAAAGACAGCGCTTGTTGAAAAGACAGCACTTTTCAACAAGAATTAAAAAAGTAAGACACAACTACTTTCTCTTTAAGTCACAGTCAACATAAATATAAAGACCCAAAGATGTTGATGGTCAAGGGATGAAACATTAGGTCAAGTACACAGGAGAGTCTTGCTTCCATAGTAGATAATAATTACCTGTGGATCAAATGCTTATCCTGCCCTGCCTAACAAATCATAAAACACAAGACACAAAGGAAAAAAAATCTTTCATATAACTTATCTGTATCCCAGGACAAATCTCAAGAACATTTATAAGAATAATAAAAATTGTCATCCAAGGGAAAAATAGACAATTTTTGGTATCTGATCAAAGATTACCAGACATTCTATGAAGCAGAAAAAAAAAAAAAGGAAGCATATGAGTAGAAAAATCAATCACTAGAGACTAAGTCAGAACTGGCATAGAGGTAGGAATTAGTGAACAAGGGCAATAAAAATATTTACTGTATTATATCATGTAGGTTCAAAATGTTAAGCAAGAATTATTGATGAAATGAAAAAGGCCCAAATCAAACTTTTAGAGATGAAAAACATGATGACTGAGATAAAAATTAACACTGATGGAATAATACCATATTAACTATCACAGAAAAAAGATCAGTGAACTATAAGACATAGAAGTTGAAACCACTCAAAATGAAATATAGAAAATAGATTTCTTTCTTTCTTTCTTTCTTCTTTCTTTTCTTTCTTTCTTTTTTTTTAAAGAAAAGAGTATCAGTTTAGGGAGAACCTTGAACAGTCAAATACATAGATAATTAGAGTTCCAAAGTGAAGGAAAGGGGCAAAAATATGTGTAGAAATGATGGTGAAGAAGTTACAAATTAAGTGAAAACTGTCAACTCACAGTTCAAAAAAAAAAAAATCTCAACAAAACTCAAACACAAGACATATGAAACTACATTAGGGCACAAGTACTATCAACTTACTCAAAACCAGTGAAAAAGAATTCTACAGCTAAAGGAAATGTATGACACATTGCATACAGAAGAACAAAGATAAGGATGGGTAAAAATTACATTTTTCAAAGGAATCAATCACATGAGAAGACAATGGAGCAATATTTTTCAAGTTATGAAAGAATAAAATCAAAACTCTCAGTGCAGATATCTGCCCAGTGAAAAACTATTTTCAAGACAAAGGCAAATAAACAAATTCTTTTACATAAAATATACAAGTTGGAAGAAGTAGGGAACCTGCGTGGCTCAGTCCATTAAGCACAGGAATCTTGGTTTTTGGCTCAGGTTCTGATCTCAGGATTGTGATATCAAGCCTGAGGTGGGGCTCCAGGCTCAGCCCAGAGTCTCCTTGATCTTTGCCTCTGTCCCTTTGGCTGCTGGCATGTGTGCATACCCTCTTTCTCTCTCTTTCTCCAAAATAAATAAGTGAATAAAATCTTTTAACAAATAGTTGAAAGAATGGATCAACAACAGTCTTTCAGATAGAAGAAAAATGACATTATGTATAAATATGTATTTACACAAATGAATAGGACACCTGGAATGGCAATGGCATGGGTAAATATATAATATTATTTTCTTCTTATTTAAGGATTTTAGAAAAGATAGTTGACTACATATATGAAAATTTAAAACAATGTATCATTAGATTTATAACAGATGTAAAAGTGAAACATGACAAAAATGGAGAAGAAATTATAAGGTACTTAATCTATAAATAAGGTGGATAACATCATGTGAAGGCAGATAGTGAAAAGATGAAGATTTAAAATATTAATTCTTAAAAAGAGACTATTTCTTTTAAGTGATGTAGCTAGTAATTCAAAGAAAGAGATAAAATGAAATGATAAGATGTACTCATTATCCAAAATAAGGCTGAAAAAAGATGGAAAGGGGGAACATAGAACAGGTGAGACAAATAAAAATCAAATAATAAGATGACAGACTTAGGATGGCCACATGTGTAATCACATTGAAAGTAAATTATCTAAATATTTCAATCAAAAGATGTTATTATATGAAGACAATCAAGATCAAGACCCGACTTTACACACTTACAAGGAACTTACATTAAATAAAAAGCTTACATAGAAATGGTCAAAGTAAAAAATAATAAAAAGGATATGCTATGCTGTCCTCAGTAAAAATTATACTAGAGTGGCTAGTTCAATAACAAACAAAGTAGATTTCAAGTAATAAGTATCACCAGGAATAAACGGGCCATGTAATGATAAATGATAAATGAGCCATGTAATAATAAATGATTAATGATAAATAAACAACAAAGAGGACATAAAACCCCTAAATGTTTATGTACCTAATAACAACATTTCAAATACGTGAAAAACTGTTAGAAATTCAAAAGAAGTAGATGAACTCACAATTATACTTAGGGATTTATGAAGTCTCTTTCAATAAATAATAGGAAAAGTAGACACAAAATCCATGAAGGTAGGAAAGATGTGACAAACACCATCAACTACAGACACCTAATTGACATTTATAAGTGTCAATATTTGAAAGTTACACATTGCTTTCCAAATCACACATCCCATCTACCATGATAGAGCATGTTAAAAGAACAAACCAACAAAAGCCAGTAATAATTAATTTTAAAGGATTCAGTGGAATTAATAATAGAACTCAATAATAGAAGATACTGGGACAATCACCAAGTAAGCATTTGGATATAAATAAAATTTCTAAAGAACACATGAGTCAAAAAGAAATCAAAAGGGAAATAAGAAACTATTTTGAACTGAAGGAATGAAAACACATTAGTATTTGTGAGATGCCACTAAACAATATTTAGAGTTTCCCTCTGCAGTATATTTCCTACTATGATTTTCAAATTAGAAAGAAGGCATCTTAAGTTGATAGTCTCCAAATCCACTTGTAAATTAAAAAAAGAAGAGTAAATGGGCACAGCCATCCAACTCTTGATTTTGGCTCAGGTCATGATCAGGTCATGAGATCAAGCTGTGTGTCAGGCTCAGCACGGTGTCTACTTGGAACTTTTTCCCTTTCCTTCTGTCCCTCCTCCCACTTGGGCTCGCACTCTCTCTTTCTCTCTCAAATAAATAAATGAAGTCTTAAAAAAAAATAAAGAAGACCAATGAAATGCAAAATAAATTGAAGAAAGATAATATAGATCAGAGAAGAAGTCAATGAAATAGAAAACAGAAAAAGAGCAAAGTCAATAAAACCAAAACCAAAACCAAACCAAAAACAACAACAACAAAACAAAAAGCAAAAAACAAAAACCCTATAGCTCAAGGGGCATTCATTGATCAATTACAAAAAACTTTTGGGAAGAAATAATACCAATTCTACGAGAAACTTTTCCATAAAATTAAAAAAAAATAGGAAATAATTTCCAACTCATTCTGTGAAGACAGCATTATAGATGCCAAAACAAAACAATGATATTAAAAGAAAAAAAAAATCCACAGCCCCAAATCCCTTACAAATACAGAAGGAAAGCTCTGAATATAATTTAAAAATATGCAACAAAACATAGAAGAGGATAACACATCATTACCAAGTGCATATGATTATTTCTTTTTTTTTATTTTTTTTTTAAAGATTTTGTTTATTTATTTGACAGAGATCACAAGTAGGCAGAGAAGCAGGCAGAGAGAGAGAGGAGGAAGCAGGCTCCTGCTGAGCAGAGAGCCTGATGCGGGGCTCCATCCCAGGACCCTGGGATCATGACCTGAGCCGAAAGCAGAGGCTTTAACCCACTGAGCCACCCAGGCGCCCCAGCATATGATTATTTCTTAAAACTACATATGAACCTGTAATTATCTCAGAGTAAAAGTTTAATTAAAAAAAAAAAAGACTGTTATGCTATTCACAAAAATAAACTCAAAGTAGATTAAAGATCTGAATGTGAGATCTGAAACCATAAAATTCTTAGAAGAAAATATAGACAGTAATTTCTTGGACATCAATCATGGAAACAACTTTCCAAATATAGCTCCTCTGTTAAAGAAAACAAAAGCAAAATTAAACTATTGGGACTACACCAAATAAAAGTCTTTTACACAGCAAAGGAAGCCATCAACAAAATCAAAAGGCAATCTATGGAATGAGAGAAGGTATTTGCAAAGGGTATATATGTGACAAAGTGTTAATATCCAAAATATATAAAGATCTCATACAACTCAACACATCCCCAAAATAACCCAATTTAAAAATCGACAGAGGACATGAATAGACATTTTTCCAAAGACATACATGGGACCAACACAAACAGGAAAAGATGCTTAACACCAGCAATCATCAGGAAATAAAGATTAAAACAACAATGAGATATCACCTTACACTTGTCAGAATGGCTAAAATCAAAAACACAAGAAACAACAAGTCTTGGCGAGGATGTAAAGAAAAAAATTCTCCTACATTGTTGGTTGGAATGCAAACTAGTGCAGTCACTGTGGAAAACAGAATGAGGGTCCTTCAAATAATTGAAGAACTGCCCTATGATCCAGTAATTCCGCTACTGGGTAGTTACTGAAAATAAAATGAAATCACTAATTCAGGAAGATACATGCACCCTTATATTTACTGCAGCATTATTTACAATAGGCAAGATATGAAAGCAGCGCAAGTGTCCACCCATAGATGAATGGATGAAGAAGTGTAAGGTGGAACGTTACTAAGACATATAAAGGGATGGGATCTTACCATTCATAACGACATGCATGGACCTAGAGGATATAACGCTAAGTGAAGTAAATCAATCAGAGAAAGACAAATACCATATTGTTTCACTCATATGTGGAATTTAAGGACCAAAACCAAAAGGCAAAAAGGGAAGAAAAAAAAAAAGGAACAAAAAAAAAACACAGACTCTTAAAAACAAACTGGTGGCTACCAGAGAGGAATTGGGTGGGGGATGGGTGAAAGAGATAAAGGGGATTAGGAGTGCCCTTATTGTGAAAAGCACTGAGAAATATTATAGAATCATTGAATCATTATATTTTATAGCTGAAATGAATGTAACACTATACATTAATTTCACACCCCAGCAGATGTCTTTTTGGTGAAATTTGACAAGCTGATTCAAAAGTTCGTATAGAAATGTAGAAGACATAAGCAAATTGATCAATGGACCAGCACTAAAAGTCCAGAAATAGTTCTGTATGTTGTATGTGGACCACTGGTCTTTGATAAATATGCAATGCCTAACCAGATGGGGAACAAATAGTATTTCTCCACAACTGCTGCTGGAAATTTGGATATCCATTTGCAAAAAATAAACTTGAGTTTATACCTCACACCACACCCAAAAATTAACTCAAGATGTATCATAGACCTAAACACAAAACCTAAAACATGAAGACTTTTAGAAGAAAATATGGGAGGAAATTTTTGTAAGCCTTCCTTAAACATTTCTTAGGTTACAAACCAGAAATATGACTCATAAACTTACTGACAAATTAAACTTCTTCAAAATAAGGAACTTGTCAGAAATGTGACAATAAAGGTCACAGACTGTGAAGATAATCTTTGGAAAGATATATCTGATAAAAGGCTTATATCTATAATACATATATGTCAGATATATCTGATCAAAAGATTATAACCTTCAAAATTCCATAATACAAAAGAAGGAAAGAGATAAACCAGTGGAGGTACTTTAGGGCAGTCAAAGTATTCTGTCTGATTATAATGGCAGGTACCTGTCGTTGTACATTTGTCCAAACCTACAGAATGGACAACACTAAAAATGAAGTTTAATATAAAGTATGGACTTTGGGTGATAAGGATGTAGCATCATGGGTTCATCAATTGTAAGAAGTGTACAACTATTGATAATGTAGGAAGTTGTGTATGTTGGGGATGGAGAAGGGATTACACAGGAAATCTCAGTACTTTTTCCTCACTTATTTTTCTGTGAGCCTAAAACTACCCCGAAAATAAGATCTTCAGAAAAACCTTAATAATAAATAACCAAAAAAAATAAATCACAAAATAGGAAAATATGTGAACAGATATTTCACTGAAGAAAATATATGCATTGCAAATAATCACATGAAACGATACTTAACTTCATTAGTCACTGAGAAAATGCAAATTAAAACCACACTGAGATGCCATTGTACTCCTGTTAAAACAGCTAAAAACAAGAACTATTGGAAAGAATGTGAATGAATTTACGGGACATTAGCATTGGTGGTACCACTCATAGATACTGCTAGTAAGTAGTGTGGTAAGATGGCGGAAACATTTTGGAAAACATTTTGGAATTTCTAAAAAAATGGCATGTACACATACCATGTGTTGCAACCATTTGCTTACAGGTAAAACTACCCAAGGAGAAGAGAATAAATGTCCGTGTGGACTTTTGCACACAAATGTGCATAGAAGTTTTATCTATGAGAGTCCATTGCAACCTATGAATAAACAAACACATAAGTAAAAGAACAACTAGCCATCAACAGGTGAAGAGATAAACTTGGTATATCTACAAAATGGAACACCTGGGTATATTGATATGAAGTAATAAAATCTATATGTAGCAACAATCATGAAACTCTTTTTAAAAAAGATTTATTTATCTGAGAAAGAAAGAGAGCAAGCCAGGGGAGGGAGGGGCACAGGGAGAGAAAGAGAACCTCCAGCAGACTCCACACTGATTGTGGAGCTAAATGCGAGGTTTGATATCATGACCCTGAGATCACAGCCCAAGCTGAAACCAATAGTCTGATGCCCAACAGAGTAAGCCACAGGCTCCTCACAATAGTCACGAATCTTAAAATAAAGGTCAAAAAAAAAAAAAAAAAGCCAGACCCTCTTCACCAAACAAACAAAAAAACCCTGTGTCATTCCATTTGTGTAAGATTCTGAAGTCCAAAATATTTTATAGTGAAAAAAAGCATGTCATCCATGGTTTTGGAAAGGAAGAGTCAAGAAGGAGTGGTCCATAAGAGGCATGAGCAGATTATTGGGGTGAAGGATATATTCCATATCTTGATTGTGATGGTAGCTTCAGGAGTATATACATATACCAAAATTTAAAAAATTATAAACTTTAATTTATTTAAGTTTAATTATATGTTTAATTAATTTAAGTTTAATTATATGTTAACAAAGCTGTTAAAAATGGGAAAATACTATTTGCAGTTAGTCCGTCAAATAGTGGACAGTTAGTCCATGAAACTAAAGTCACACAGGACCCTTAAACTGAACAATTTGTTACACAGAGAAACAAATAGACATGCAACACATTCATGGATTGAACACTTAACACTATTAAAATTTTAATTCTCTTTTGGTTAATATACAGATTCAATGCAATTGCAATGACAAGTTTTTTTAAAAGTTTGACAAGCTGACTCCAGAGTTTCTAGGAAATATGAAGACAGTAGATCCAGAGTACTGAGAAAGAGGAATAAAGCTGGAGAACATGGGGGCACGTGGGTGGCTCAGTTAGTTAAACATCAGCCTTCAGCTCAGATCATGATCTCAGGGTCCTGGGATGGAGCTCTGCATCAGGCTTCCTGCTCAGTGGGGGGTCTGCTTCTCCCTCTCCTTCTGCCCCTCCCCACTGCTCCTGTTCTCTCCCTCTCTCTCCAATTCTCTCTCTCTGTCCCCACCCCTTTCTCTCAAATAAATTTTAAAAATCTTAAAAAAAAAAGTTGGAGAACTTGAGCCTCTTGACTTCAAGGGATGTCATAACTCTGTAGTGATCAACAGGATGTGGTATTTGCTTAAGAATAGGCAAGTAAATCAATGATACAGCCCACAACAACTGTGCCAATGCCATCCAAATGGGGTCAGATAATTAGATAAACATAAGGAAAATGATAATCTTCAAATCCTACATCATACTGTAGACCCACATCTCAAATATAATTTGAGATTTATTATGGGGCTTAAAGTAAATGCTAAAACTATAGTTTTTAGAGAGGAAGTAAAAAGCACTTAGTATAGAAGAAA
This sequence comes from Mustela nigripes, assembly GCF_022355385.1. Lineage (NCBI taxonomy): Eukaryota > Metazoa > Chordata > Mammalia > Carnivora > Mustelidae > Mustela > Mustela nigripes. The sequence goes on along the minus strand of NC_081560.1, from coordinate 95,313,759 downwards.
AATAATTGATAATTTAGACTTTATCAAAATTTAAATTTCCTGTTCATGAAAATATACCATTAAATGAATGAAAACACAAACCACGAAAAAGAAGAATATTCATAATACATATACCTTCCCAGGCACCTATATTTAAATGAGTAGCTCATCAAATGAATAATCAAAGTAACCCAGTTAAAATGGGCAAAAGACATTGTTGGGGAAGGTCATCATGAAGGCATGCTCACCCATGGACCCATGAGCTGGTTCCCAGGCAATCAGAGGCTCCTCACCCCCTCTCCTGCCCTTGGGATGTGAATTCTGCTTGCCTTTCCCACTCCCAGTTGATGTGAGAAACAGAGACAGAAGAAAATCATTAAAATTCCTTACCTACTGACAAGCCCTTGATACAGACAGAGTGGCTCTCCCCTGGAGACTCTACTGCCCTCACCTTGAGGTTTCGCTAAGGATCCTGTAAGTCTACTTTAACAATTCCTTTAAGAAACTTTAAACTTCCAAGATAGTGTTGAGAATCATTCCCAAGCATATGGCCCACTGATATACATCTAAAGGGTCTCACAAGAAGATTTTTACTACTAATAATAAATAACCTTTCTCCCAACAATAGCTAGCCCCTCAAGGTCCTGGAGACCTTGCTTCCAAAATTCCCTAGAGACCTACATCATCCCTAATCCCCTTTGTCCTCACCCACTGCCGAGTCCACCCCTACTCTGCCTTTAAAATCTCTAACTGTAATCTGGGTCAGGGTCCAAGTCCCTACTCTTCTGTGTCAGGTATACTTGGGCCCAAGCTTAAGTTTGTCAAATAAACCTTTGTGTGATTGCATCGGTGTTGGTTCCTTGGTGGTCTCTCAGACGCGAAAACTCGGCTACAACACCAATGTTTTCTCTAAGGACACAGCCTTGAGATGGTGACATAGTGTTGAGAATAACTTGGGAACCTAGTTAAGGCCTCTTTATAAACTTATAAGGTCTAGCCAGCAGGTGTAGGCCAAATGTCACCCAAGACAAGTTCCCCATGTGAGATCCCCTTGCTTACTAGAATTGCCCCCTTTCAGCTTTGAGTGGCTCCCTTTCTTTGCTCCCTGGGTGCCCTCCAGGTTCAGGGCCGGGTTTCAGATTATGTCTTGAAAGCTCCTGAGAAGGTTGTGAGCCAAAAGCCTTGCACAGACGTTTAACAGAAGAGATACGAAATGCCAACAAATAGATGGCAACGTGATCAGCATTGTCATTAGCAAAGTGCAAATTATAACCCACCGGGTACCACTGCATGTCTATCAAAAGAGATGAAATGAAAAATAATGACATAGGTGTACAGCAACTGCTTCTCATACAGGGCAGGCGGAATGTGAAATAGTAGACACACATTCGAGATATTTTGGCATTTTCCTCTAAAGTTAAACCATCATTCACCTTACGTTCTGATGGCTCAGTCTCAGTGGGCCTTTGGTGTCACCACAATAGTACAGAGGACTGAAAGGAAGGATTGTAAGGAAAGGAAGGATAACTGGTTTGTCATGGGACACAGCAGCTTCCCACAAATATTGGGTTAGCACTTCTATCTCTCATCTTGCAACCTGGGCATTCCCAATGCCTTAATTCACTTCTTCATGTGGCTAGCATTCCTATTCATCAACTCTGAGCTCAGTCATCTCTCCTAGGAAGGTTTACTGGACTTCCTAGTCTAAGTTCTAGAACTTTCCATGGTGTCTCCCCAGCTCCTTACTCCTGTGCATAATACTTCCAGAGAATGCCTCACTTTTTTCTCCCAGTAGTGCTTTGGGTAAAAACAGACTGTGTCCTTTGTGTCCTTTGGGTCCTTTGTGCTACTAAATCTTGCCCAGATTTTAATACTGGCATACATGGAGTCTTTGATAACTATTACTAGAATGAATAAAGGATTGACTGAGTCTGCAATTCTAATATTTTGAACATTGAGAAAAGTTTCTACATATTAATATCTTAATTCTGTTCATTTCCAAGTTCTGTTGTGCCTTACCAAGTAAATATTATCGATTTTTCCTCACCGTGTAAGCAAGAATTATCAATTACAAAGCTTCAATATCAATCCTGTGCCATTAATTATACTTCAAATCTTGGATCACAGTTGTAAAGGCAGACTTAAAATGAATATAAATAGTATTTTGATAGAGAAGTTCAATCAAAATTATGACTCTGCTTTTAATCACTTGCAATTTAAGTAACTAAATGCAGGTATTCATAAGCTGAAATCATGACCTCATCTGGAGGGAATAGGGATAGAAGCAAATGCTTCACACAGATGCTGTGGTTCCATCACCAAGCACCAAACACTAGGAAGAGCCTTTAGACGTCCTGTTGACTGGTTAGTTCCCTTCTCTAGGTACAGCTCAGCACCTGCCACACAAATCCTTCAAGTTAGTATTTACAGGAATGTTTCAATTATGGTTCATATTTGGTGAATTCCTCTAGCTGCCTAAAAGTATTAAAACAGCATTTATGAAGGTGAGTACTCCCACCAAAAAACCTTAACTGGGGTTAATATATAACTGACCATTAGGTAAAGCTTACTTTAAGAATAAAATGATCTTTTGCATTATTGTTTCAGTATAATAACACTGAGCTTTTAGTATAAATGAAGAAACATAATTATTTTGAGAAAAGATCCTCTTCAACTCAGTCCCACTCAGATATGGCATGATCCTTGTTTTGGACAAAGTATACGACAAGATCACCACTCCAGAGACCCTCATCTTTGCAAAAGCTAGGTGTTTTTCTAACTGAAATAACAATCAGGAACTCTAATTTAGTAAACAATAAGAAAATTTAATATTCTTTGACCACAGTTCATCATGTGTCAAGATGCCTTTCCCATGAAGCATCCTATAGTACATATTAAACTTGATTTCTGGTTGACACCCAACTGAGAAATTATATTGTGATCAGAGGAGAGACATGGTGGATGGCAATACATGGCCACATGGGAGTGAAGAGAGGTTGCCACCTGTTACCATCCACCATTTTACTACAGGTAATATACATACCCCTAGCTTTCTAGGGAGTCAAGAAGATGAATTTAGAGTAAATGCAGACACCCAAAGGGAACAAGGTCAAGCTCCCACATCAAGCTGATCTGACCCAGACATGGGGACACTTCAGTTCAGAAGTAAAGTTGAGAGGCTGCTGTTTTTTTATCCAGTAGAAAGAAAGTTGATTAAACTAAGATATTGATAATCATAGTAGATTGATCATTCCAAACCTTCTTGTCTAAAATCTATCAGAAAGAAGGGACAGGAGCCAAAATTGAAAGTTTGAAAGCAACAGTGAAAGCAGAGGAGATCCTGAAGTGGCCAGATCTAGAGACTGCTATCCATTGAGTCTTTAGGGTTGGCAGTAATGCGGCTCTAAGACCACCCTCTGTGCATGCACCTAGCAGTGTGAAACCAAAACCCAGGCTACAGAAAGAGGGGAACCAACATACATGGCATCAGATGCCCTTACTGGTGTTGTGGCACACACTACATCCATTTCCCATGACAAACCATTAGGCAGCTAGTCTCTTCCCTTTGCAAATGTAACACTCCAAGATTAACTAATTCATCAAAGGTCTCAAATATGGCAAGTACCAGAGAAAGGATTTGAAGCTAAATGAATGTAAAGTTAATATTTAATAAATGTTTAATGAAGACTGTGTTCTTTCAGCTCACAAGAATGCCTATCCCACAACTGATGGAGGTCTTCCATTCCTCAGGCAATGGGGTCTCCATGGCTATTCCCTGAGTAAGTCTGATGGAGTTACAGTGTGTCCAAAAACATGTCAACCAATATATCTTAACAGATGACACTGATGGCAACTCCTACTGAGTCCTGATAGACTGATGAGAGCCTCCTCCGGCAGAACTCCCTGGAAGGAAGATCAGGTCATATTCATAATCAATCATACTCAGGAATCAATCTTTTACTTTCAGCAACTGATGTGACCTGGAGTATGGGTTATACCTCCCTAAATTAGCAGAAGGGCATGGACTAAAATAAAATACAGACAAAATTCTTATATCTTCACTCATACTTGAACTTGATCATCTTAGCTTTCCCAGAGGTACCTCTCTCCACCTCCTTCAGCTGTGAATTCACACAGAATGGGCAACACCCTGATCATGGAGAACGTGCCCCCAAGATTCTATTGCATTCGTACCATGGGCTCCAGCTGAGCCAAGGAATGTTCCATAGGGAGAAACTAAAAATTAGAATCCCATCAGTTAATAGGTACTCTTCTCTCTTGTGCTGCTACACCACAGGGCAAAAGGGAGTGCTCAGAAGGTGTAATTAAATCATTCCAGAAACTATTTTATTTGCCTTTATCTGCTTCCTAATTGGTTTTTTATTTGCCTTTAAATTTTAATTGTTCTGATTTATGTGTATTTCACTTTATAATGTTTCTCAAATCCTTTGTGGAATAGGCTATAAAATATAAGTTCTTTAAAAATATATTGTCCAATAATAAATATCTATGTAGATACACGGAAGATCTGGAGGTGTGATTGTGGAGCACTCTTTCTCTATAAATACCTAACTAATCTTGCAAAATGATTAAGCGCATACGCTCAGCTTCATTAGCCGACTTCTGGTACCGGGAGCAAGATGGCAGAGATAATCCATTCTTGCTACTACTGGGGAAGGCATTTGTAAAATACTTACCTAACAAAGCCTGGGTTGGCTTTTTAACTTCTTATTCCTCTACCTTGACCACTTGGGCATAAGGTAGAGTCTGATTTAATTTCTTGCAAGATCAGTAGAAAATGGTCCCAAATATTTGTGAAATTCTTATTGATTGTTTTGAAAATCAAATACCACCACGTTTAAAGTCATCATATCAGAATTAAAATGTGTTTCTAGCGTAATTTGAAATCGCCCTCACTGTGACAGAACACAGACATATACTTGTTTAATTTACTTTCAATTAAGTCATTATATAATTGAACCTCACCAAAATTATTGGATTATGTCACAGTGGAATATACTGAAAGGGTTTATTTTATCTTTTTGTTTAAAATCTCCAGAAAAGCAATCTAAACGAATTTCCCCATTGCTTTACTTTATTATTGAATATATGAGAAAATTATCCTGGCATGAAGAAATGTTAAAGATTCTTCACAGGAAGAAATATGAAATTAATCTTTCTTTGACTGAAGCTGTTCGCATTATCCATTACTGGCTTAGAGTCCTTGTTTGAAGTTCAGTCAAGCATCATGTGCCATCAAATAATCAGGTTCCAGGAACATTTTTATGCAAATGCTTAACTTGACATCTTGTAGATGTCAAGACAGTTGTTGACGTTGGTTGTGGTATCCAGAGGATGGAGGGGTCAATAAAATGATGATCCTTACAGGCACAGCTCAAGCTGAATCCTGAGTCCATTTTTACCTCTTGTAATTCTGTGGTCAACAGACCTCTTGGCACTTCCTGCATGCCAGATGCTGTGTTTGGCATCAGAAATTAAAGGATGAAAATCCTTCTCCAAGAGCATACACCACTGCATAAGTAAAGGCACGGAGGAGGAGCGGTCACCTATAATATGACAGGTTGTCATGGAGGTATGAGTATATCTTAACTGACATACAAAGAAAATGCACAGAAATAGGAATGAAATGTTGGGGACATCTTCTCAGAAAACTCCTTCTGTTGTGCCTTGGAGAATGAGTACAAATTCTGGCTGGTAAAGGTAGTGAGTCCTTCCCACATGAGGGAGAGCAAAAATGATCTGTCTGGAGAAGGGCGCAGCTCCCTCCTGCTGGAGCACATGCTTGTCAGGGAAGAACTACAGACACACAGGAGAGAAACAGGGGGCAGAGTGTCTCGTCAGCCGGGCCAGTGATTGTTCACTTTCACATGTAGCTCGTGGGCAGCTATTGAAGTCTTAGAAGCCAAGGAAGCAGCATCACTGGGTAGTGCTAGCCAAAGAGGGAAATGACCTGATTGTCAACTATGACAATAATCTGGAGAAGAGATAATGAGAGATTTAAAATAACAGAAACATGAAAGGAGAACATAGGTCATTTTAATTACGACTATTCTTCTAACACATTGACAAGTGGCTTAAAAAAAAAAAAAAAAAAAGTGGATTTTGTTTTCCTGAGACTGTTGACCTTACAGATGGATGGGGCATTGACTTGTTCTATCACCTCCTAAGTGAAAGTAGCTTGAAAAAGTCCAATTAATGTATTTATTTGTAGAGTCATTAGAAGGTTTTGGTGAATTGTTCAAGCACAAGATTAGTTTCTTTTTTTTTTTAAAGATTTTATTTATTTGAGGCAGAGAGCATGAGAGAGGGGCAGAGGTAGAGGGAGAAGCAGACTGCCCGCTGAGAAGGGAGCCCCATGCAGAGCTCCATTTCAGGACCCTGAGGTCATGGTCTCAGGTGGACCTGAGGTGGATGCATAACCAGCTGAGCCACACAGGGGCCCCAAATTAGTTATATATGAGGAAAATCTATTAGAGTGTTAAGCTTAGAAAACAGTTGTCTTACTCAGCATTCGGGAAGGGAAGGGACAGCCAATTCAAAAGGACTGACCATAGGAAGTCTAATGAACCCACAGACTATGGTGATGCGTGAGGTGAAGAAAATCAAGAAGGGATAGAGGACCGCAAGGAAAGCCACCTTTGCACTCCCAGAGCTGAGGGGGCAAGACAAGAGAAGTTTACTCCCAGATCTGTGAGAGCCAAATCACTGGATGAGGTAGGTGGAACAGCAGGCAGGGAGGGGGATCTTACCTTTGGCAAAACCCAACTGAGGAGAACCAGAGAGCGAAGGACAGACACCATAAACTTCTCTTTTCATTTCCGACGACTCTCCTGGTGGTGTCATCATGGGACAAAACAAACTGTAAGAAAGAGGCCAGCTAGGCATGAGCAATGCTGGGCAGAAGGGCCCCCATTCAGGGCAGAGAATGGGGGAGGGGAAAAGTGGGCAGGGTTGAGGGGGAGCTTAACATGCAAAGCTTGAGCTCTTCACTTGGGTTGTTGCTCTTTGCCTGCTTTGCACCCACATCCCTACTTTGCCTTTCAGATGTCCACGTTGGCCTTACTTCGGTACCACATCTCCACTGAGACCACTTCTCACCCGTTAGGACCACTCCTCTGTGCTTTGCTTTTATGTTCAGTTATGCTCTTAATACCAGAAGTGTGCCTTGGGCATTTCTTTATGGAAGCCTTAATGAATAAATTAAATAAGCGAAAGAAAACTAGCAAAGACCTTGATAAATTATCCTAAGAAAGCAAAACCTCATGAGTGAATTTCCCAGGATCAAAGAATGTGGATTCCTTGGGCATTAGGGGATGTGGGCATTAGGGGATGACCAAGGGGTTGTTTGATCTCACTCAGCTTTGCTCCAGTTCTGCTTTCCTTCCAGTCTTGCCAGTTAATCGAGTAGTGATGAGCTTTCTTTTCAGGCAGACCAGAGGGATGTCTGTACCAAGAGGGCGGGGGAGGGGGCGGGCATCAGAAAAGAGTCATTATTACATGGTCTGCTAGCTGAAATAATATTTGAGTGCAACAAGAATTTTTGCTCAATAGGTTTCTAGTGCATTAACTCAGCCAGTTTTCTAGAATTATAGAATTGTTTCAAAACAAGCAATCTACTTATTATTCATAATCTTCAGAGCAGTAGCTTAATGTTAAATAGCCCTTAAGATACTCTCAACATAGAGTAGTGCCTGTTCCCCAGTTTTACTCAGAGACCCGAGGTGTTCCTCTCCAAGGCTCTTTGCAGACGTTCGAAACTCAAGCTATCAGTTTTCAGGCATGGGTGTTTTAATCAAGTGCAAACAAAGGCATGTTTCACAGCCCCTGGAATTCAGGGTCATAAACAACAAATAACGCAGAATCCAAAAAGCCAACCAATCCCCTAAGATTTATAACCCTGGTGCTTTGTGGAGAAACAGAAAAGGAAACACTTCTGCTAAAGTGTAGAGTCTTCCCCAAATGCCAACGCAGCTGATCATGAAGAAAGAGGAAGCCCAGAGACAGGTTCTGGGGAATTGGGACCCTGAGCACCCTGTACCAGCAAGGGGGGACAAGGTGTGACTGTAAACTTAATCCAGAGCATTGTTTTAAGGGAGGAAATAATAAATGTGAAAGTGATTTGTCCATTGTGCTGGCTTTATAAACAGTGTTTATGACACTGGGCCTACTAATATATTTCTACAACATCTCAGCACTTACTCTATTGATCAGAGACATGTATTGATAGGGGAAAGTTCATCCTTGAACACTTAGTGACTTTAATGCACATGTGTCTTGCATCGTGGGCAGTCCCACTGCCCCGATCGCCTGCAGTCCAGCCCCTACAGGTGGATTCAGCTCCACAAGAAGGGTGGAGGGTGTCAGTGGGTTCCAAGGTTTGGTCGTTGAGAGCCCACTAAGTCTGATGAGCTTTCTCCTTGCAGATTCAGTCTTCCTCTTAACCATGCAGAGCAAAGCCCTGGACACTTCCCCAATGCCTTCTCCCCCACCCATAGCTGCCCTAACTTGGGTTGTCATGATCCCTGGTCTAGACAACATATTAACTTCCTGCTTCCCCTTCTTTTTCTTTCTCCTCCAAACTGTTTCTCCATTAAGCCATTGCAGACGCCAGGCAATCAGCGCCTAACCCCTCCTGCTGCTTCTAGGTGCTCCAGAATCCGGTGTCCACTGCCTGCCCCAGTCCCTGCTGTTGTCGCTTTCTCTTGGGCTTTCGTGGACATTAATACCCCATGGTAAGAGTATCCCACTAAAAAAAAAAAAAAAAAAAAAAAAAAAAAAAAAAGCCTTGGAGAGCTGGAATTCCCTCTCCAGTCCTCAAGTGGGAATGGCTACTCATCCTCCAGACCAAGGGTGAAGGCGCAGACTCCACGTCTCCATCTGCGCAAAGTGGGTTGTACATGGTCTGTCACACTCTGTTCCCTTGACTATTCCTCTTATTCGGTGGAAGGAAGCTGCAGCATCTACAGACGCAAGGTGACCCGCACTGCATCCTATAGATACTACACACCGGGAGAGTCTGTGTTGTCATCTGGGGTCTCCCTGTCCACCTCTACAACGCGCACTTCGACACTGGAATTAGCCTTCCATCACTTCCATAATGCAGAACGGGCTGGTTTCGATCCACCGTGGACCTCCTGAGCGACTGTCCAAGTCCTGTAATTCTTGGTCATCCCCTGACAGATGGGCTTAAGCCAGGAAGCTGATTATGATGTGAAATACATATTGCAGGAATTGAATCTACCTTTATTTCTTTTAGTCATTAAATGTTCAAAAGTGGATGATAAATTTTCTTGACTTCAATATATTTCCCAGACATAAAAAGCACTAAAAGGGAATTAAAGTTTCATAAAATCTCTAATATGCACTGTACATATTTCCCTGTCAGACAAGCTGTTTTTAGTAAAGACTTGCAGGATATTCGGTTTCAATCAGTGTAAATTTAAATAAATTCATTCTAATCCCCACTATTCCTTCCAGCTATAAATCTGGGGAGACCTGCAGAATTAATCTATGCTCCTTCTCAATGTAAGATCAATGGGAAAGACATTTTATTGCTATTAAACAGAAAATTACAATAGCCAGTTAGACTAAATCTCTGGATTGGAAGATATAATAATAGAATTAAATTGAATTCTGTCACCTTAAATCAAGATATTTAAATGTAAGCTCTTGTTGTCAGGGAAAGGTAAAGTGACTCCAAAGGATACTTAATATAC
>NC_081560.1:95295205-95304033 GCF_022355385.1 Mustela nigripes | reverse complement strand
AAGAAAGAAAGAAAGAAAGAAAGAAAGAAAGAAAGAAAGAAAGAAAGAAAGAGCAAGCAAGCAGGAAGAAATAAAGAGGAAGATACTCTGGGGACTCTCTGCACAGGTATAACCAACTTCCCTCATAAATCACCAAAGTTCATTTAATTCTCAAGACATAGAAGATTGTTGCCCCCAGTACAAGTCATTTATTTATTTTCCTGTTAATTTAACAGCAAAGACTAGGTGCTCTAATACAAGACACAACCATGGTCATCTCTCCGGGGTAAACAAAGTCACCTCCAATACCCATCTTGCTGTGACATTCCAAGATAGTCACTGTCCACACCAGGGGCATGGCCCTGAAAATAGAAAGAGCAATCACAACTTGCAAATCTGTTCTGTGATTTTCCAAACAAATCAATGGTACCAAATCCAGCCTGGGCACTGCTGAAACTCTTGAAAACAAAAACATAATTACGGAGCATGTGTTTTAGGTACTAAGACCATAGTTAAAGGATATCCAACCAGGAACTTAGCATGGACTCATGTTCTGAACATAAGTTCACTGGCCGCTCCAGTGGCTGGCCTCATTTATAAATTCTGGTCATAACTCTTAGGACCGTCTGGCAGCCAGCTCTCAGGTTCAAAACAGTAGAAGACACTTCTGTGTCACTCATCTTTTGGAATATCCCAGTTTCTCATGGTGTACACTCCTGTCATCCACAAACACTGCCAACCCTAAATCCATTTGAGTCATTATGCTCCTCATGGTCTTTAATTACGGAAACATTGTAGTTGCTAAGATTGAGTAAGCTCGTGCATCTGGTACAGGATAAGTTTTAATAATACTAGATATTGCTACTGGGCAGTTAACTCACTGTCGGTGAACCCTTTTTGCCCTGCTTGGCTAGACTGCAATGGTCTCTGTCATCATTCTTCTTCAGCAGCTGGCACCATGGCGTGAGATGGGGGGACACTTCTGCATATGTTTCAGCTTCTGGGTGAATCTAGAGCCTCTGGTTCTCTATGCCGGGTGCTTGCAGTCACCCGACAGCTCGTGCTGTCCTGCTTCCAGCCTTACCCACGGTCTCACCAAGCCAACCAGCCAACTTTCTCACTACTTCCGGGCCACAGACACATCCAGCCAACAGCTCTGAAAGTCAGCTTTGGGAGAGAACAGATCTCCATGTCTGCTCCTCTCTCTGGGACTCTTTTGGCCCTGGGGTCTTTTTCAGAGTCCCTTTCCTTCCTGTTCTCCCTAGCAGACAGGAAGCCTCCAGCAGCAATGCTGGGAAACCAGCTGGAGAGCAGTGCCTCTGGGTTGTACAAACAGTCAGAGAGAAATGGCACCAGTGAATAATTCCTGTGTATTAAAATTTCCTGGTTCAAATGACTAGTGTGTTTTCGGTCTCCTGACTGACCCTGATCAATACAGCCACTAAAAAATCTGACCTTTTTTTTTTTCTTAAATTTTATTGAGGGGCACCTTGGTGGCTCAGTGGGTTGAGCCTTCGGCTCAGGTCATGATCTAAGGATCCTGGATCAAGCCCCGCATCAGGCTTTCTGCTCAGCAGGGAGCCTGCTTGCCTTCCTCTCTCTCTGCCCACCTCTCTGTCTGCTTGTGATCTCTGTCTGTCAAATAAATCAATAAAATATTTTAAAAAGATTTTATTGATTTATTTGAGAGTGAGAGAGAGAGAGAGAGAGAGAGAGGTGGGAGGAATAGAGAGAGAGGGACAAGCAGACTTTGTCTTGGGCACAGAGCCTGATGTAGGGCTCAATCCTATGACCCTGAGATCTTGACCTGAGCTGAAATCAAGTGTAGGATGCTCAATTGACTAAGCCACCCAGGTGCCCCTAAAATACTGCTTTTTCAAAGGGAAACTTATTTATATGGATTTACTTCCATCCAGACCTATCTGTTTCTCTTACTTCTTTTGGCCCCTTGACTCTGACCAATGAAACCTCAACACTTAACCTGTATGGAGGCTATTTTTAATTTTAATGACTTGCAATTCTTAACTTACGATTCCTTGGCAAAGATAATAGTTTTGCTGAGCTATTGCCCTCCAGGCCCAGTTGGGGGAATTTCCAGTTGAAAGCCAAGACCTACTCTGACCTCAGCTTCAACAAATAACATTTGTACTGTAATGACATCCAGTTTTGCATCACTTTCCTTCTTCTCTGCCTATCTGCATTGATCTTCCCAATAAAGGAAGAGTGTAGGCAAAGTTAATGACAATATTAATAATAACCACAGTGCTAGCACTCATCACATGCTTGTTTTTTGGTCAATCACTGTGATAAATATATTTTAATATATTTAATCTCTACACTGGTCCTACCAGGTAGCTATTATTCTCTATCTATCTTGTAAGTTATGAAACTGAGACTTGGAGAAATTTAGTGATTTGGCCAAAATCAAGCAGCGAAGACGTGGCAGATTGGTGGTCCTATAAAACTATGGGTAATTATGCGAAATGAAACAATTACCCTGCAGCCCATGTGATTCCAGTTGTGGTCACTGTCTCACTTCCTTGTGGCTTTTAAAATCTGTTCTATTTTCAATGAATAGTCTCTGACTTCTGGATTTATTCATAGCTCATGGTGTTTAAATGAATATCCCTGTTTGAATATCCCTGATACTGTGACATTTGATTTAGTAATTATTACAGAGATGATAAAAATTGCTGCAATGTCTTTGGAACTGATTTGATTGACTTATGCAATGTCAGTGAGTGCAAATATGTTGCCCTTGATGGCCCCAACGACTACATTTGGGTGACAGTAAGATCAGTGACGATATTTTTGGTTCAATTTAATTAATTAAACTAGACTCTTGTTAGTTAAAATGATGATTTATTCTTTGAAATGTAGTTCATAAACTCATGCCTGGAGTATATTTAATCCATTTTAAAATTAACTGTTGCTGTTTGGGTAGATCAAACGAGTAAATCATTTTAAAATATAATTATGCAGAGTTACCATATAATTGGGAGGAATTGGGAGGCTAGTAACCAGAAAATAGACTATAAATGCAATTAATTAGCTTTTATTCAGCAAAGCGTGCAGTTTAATTTCTCTTGGAGCAGGTAACACCCGATGTTGGTTCTCTCTCTCTTTCACAAGTTTGATTTAGAATAAGGTAATATTCATGCATAATTTAGGAGAAGCCCTCTTGATGAAAAAAAGGGTCTGCAGAGTTCCCTCGTCCCCGTGGGGGCTTGAGATCAACTCTCTGCAAATACATTTTGAGATGGGAATTATAGGCTCTGGTAAGTGTTAAGTGGTGGGTTGTGTGTATGGGTGAAAATAGATAGGATTGTACAAATATTCATGGGTAGCAGTAAGATGCCTGTTGGAGACTTCTGGTTTGGTTCACTTTTTTCCATGCTGCCTCATTCTTAGCTTTATCCATCCCTAACACTAGTCTTTATTTTTTTTCCAATATCTCCAATTTTCATATATTCTAAAATCCGTAGAACTCTCTATTTCTTCTTATAATTCAGAAGATTCCCTTCACCGTCATAGCTTATGGAATTGAGGACTGAGGTGGGGAAGATAGCAGGGAAACACTAGGAATCTTCCACAGGACATGGGGAGTTCCAGTACCATAATTGTGATGGCATCTGGAATATCTTCACTTTTAATTTACATTCAGTAAATTTCAATTATTAATATTTATAATTCTGTATTTTTAACAGCTTTTTTGAGGTCTAACTGATCAGCATTGTACATACTGAGTGTGTACACTGTGATGAGTCTGGATACAGGCAAACATTTGTGATGCCCCCCGGTCATACTCAGTTGATAGACATCTGATTCTTCCCAAAGTTTCCCTGGGCCCTTTTGGTTTAGTTTGTTTTATGGTAAGAACACACAACAGGAGACAAGTGAAAATACTGTATTGTTAAATTTTGGAGTTCACAATATCATATAAATCATAGTGTCTGCCGTACAGCAGATCTCTAGAATTTATTCATCCAGCAAAACTGAAAATTTTCTAGCATAACTCCCCATTTCCCCATTCCCCAGACCCTGGAAACTATTATTGTATTCTCTGCTTCTGTACGTTTAGTTATTTTAGATACCTTCCATAAACGGAGTCATGCCACATTTGTCCTTCTGGGACTGTCTAATTCACTCAGAGCAGTCTCCTTGAGGCTCATCCATGTTCTTGCAAACGGCAGTGTCTCCTTCTTTTAAAGGGTCCGGGAGATTCCACTGCATGGATATACTATCTTTTCTGGCTCTGTTAATCTCGTAATGGGCACTTGAGTTGTTTCCATACCTTGGTTATTGTGGATAATGCCACCGTGAACCTGGGGCAGTGGAGACCTCTTCTGTCAGCCTGGAACTCTGTGACCACCATCACAGCCAGGATGTAGATAGGTTTTGGCATGGTTTCATTTCCACAAAGATTTCCTTTGTTCTGCCCCTTTGTTTTCCATATACTGCTTCTCACTCTAACTCCTGGCCACTACCTGTCTCTCTGCTCTCTCTACAGTTGTTCATTTTCCAGAACATTGTTGTCATGGAATCATTCATTATGTAGCCTTTTCAGCCTGATTGCTTTCAGTTGGAAGAGCAGAACTAAGATTCAACATGTGTTTCCAGGTAACGATAGAATGTTACTTTTGGGGAGTGTTCAAGGAATATTGTATTGCATAGGTTTATCAGATTTAATTCATTCCTTCATCTACTGATGGGTTATTTCTAGTTTTTGGTAGCTGTGAATAATGCTGCTATGAACATTTTTGTGCTTTTGTGTGGACACACATTTTTATTCATCTAGTATAAATACTTGGGAGTGGATTTGTACATTTATGGTGTGTGTTTCACTTTGGAAGCAACTGCCTCCGTCAGAAAGGATGAATCCCCAACTTGTATCCACATGGCTGGGACTGGAGGAGATTATGCTGAGTGAAATAAGTCAAGCAGAGAGAGTCAATTATCATATGGTTTCACTTACTTGTGAAGCATAAGGAATAACATGGAGAACATTAGGAGAAGGAGAGAAGTGAGTTGGGGGAAATCAGAGGGAGAGACAAACCACGATAGACTGTGGACTCTGAGAAACAAACTGAGGGTTTTGAAGGGGAGGGAGGTGGGGGGATGGGTGAGTCTGTTGGTGGGTATTAAGGAGGGCGCATACTGCATGGAGCACTGGGTGTGGTGCATAAACAATGAATCTAGGAACACTGGGGAAAAAAAAAAGTAGACTTACCCTTCTGCATTCCCTCAAAAAATGAATGAAATTTCTAGCTGATGCATGTCCTCGTCATCCCTTGGCTATGTCAGTTCTTTTTTAAATATTATTCATCTTAATAGGTGAGAAATGGTACTTATTGCTCTAATTTGCATTTCCCAAATGATAATGATGCTAAGTATCTTTCTTTATGTGATTATTCTCCATTTATTTATCTTCTTTGGTGAAGTGCTTTTCAAATTTGTCATATTTAAATTGGGCTGTCTGTCTACTTATTGTTGACTGTCAAGAGTTCTTTATATATTATAGATATGAATCCTTTGTTTAATAGGAGATTTACATACTTCTTCCCAGTCTATGTCTTGCCTTTTCATTTTCTAACTGTGTTTTCACAGAACTTTTTTGTAAAGATTTTTTTTTAAGTCATATTTTTTATTATTATTTTTATTTTTTTAATAAACATAGAATGTATTATTAGCCCCAGGGGTACAGGTCTGTGAATCTCCAGGTTTACATACTTCACAGCACTCACCATAGCACATACCCTCCCCAATAAAGATTTTATTTATTTATTTGACAGACAGATCACAAGTAGACAGAGAGGCAGGCATGGAGAGAGAAGAAGAAGCAGGCTGTCTGTGGAGCAGAGAGCCTGCTGTGAGGCTTGATCCCAGGATACTGGGATCATGACCTGAGCCGAAGGCAGAGACTTTGACCCACTGAGCCACCCAGGCACCCCAAACATTTTTTAAATGACATCCAGTTTATCACTGATTTTCTATCTAGTCACAGAGCTTTTCCCCTATATTTCCTTTTGAACTCCAAGGCTTTGTATTTTACAATTAATTCTATCATCCAATTTGCTGTAATTATTTAGAAAGTTTGAAATAGAGGTCAAGATACGTATTTTGCTTATATATAACATTCCAGAGAACAGTTGTTAAAAAGATCATATTTTATCCTATTGAATTGTCCTTACGTTTTGTCCAAAACCTATCTCCAAAGAAGACATACAAATGGCTAAAAGACACATGAAAAAATGTTCATCATCACTAACCATCAGGGAGATTCAAATCAAAACCACATTGAGATACCACCTTACACCAGTTAGAATGGCCAAAATTAACAAGATAGTAAACAACATGTGTTGGAGAGGATGTGGAGGAAGGGGAACCGCCTTACACTGTTGGTGGGAATGCAAGTTGGTGCAGCCACTCTGGAAAACAGTGCAGAGATTCCTTAAGAAATTAAAAATAGTGAGGCACCTGGGTGGCTCATTGGGTTAAGCTGCTGCCTTTGGCTCAGGTCATGATCCCAGGGTCCTGGGATCAAGTCCTGCATCGGGCTCTCTGCTCAGCAGGGAGCCTGCTTCTCTCCCACTCTCTCTCTGCCTACTTGTGATCTCTGTCAAATAAATAAATAAAATCCTTAAAAAAAAAAAAGGAAATAAATTAAAAGTAGAGCTTCCCTATGACCCTGCAATAACACTACTGGGTATTTACCCCAAAGATACAGATGTAATGAAAAGAAGGGCCATCTGTACCCCAATGTTTATAGCAGCAATGGCCACAGTCACCAAACTGTGGAAAGAACCAGGATGCCCTTCAATGGACGAACAGATAAGGATGCTATGGTCCATATATACAATGGTGTATTATGCCTCCATCAGAAGGGGTGAATACCCAACTTTTGTATCAACATGGACAGGACTGGAGGAGATTATGCTGAGTGAAATAAGTCAGGCAGAGAGAGTCAATTATCATATGGTTTCACTTATTTGTGGAGCATAAGGAATAATATGGAGGACATGAGGAGATGGAGAGGAGAAGGGAGTTGGGGGAAATTGGAAGGGGAGATGAACCATGACAGACTGTGGACTCTGAAAAACAATGTGAGGGTTTTGGAGGGGTGGGGGATGGGAGGTTAGGTGCACCTGGTGGTGGGTATTATTGAGGACATGTATTGCATGGAGCACTGGTGCATGAACAATGAATTCTGGAACACTGAAAAAGAAATAAAAAAAAATTAAAACTAAAATAAAGAAAAAAGAAAAAAAATGACCATTTATATCTATTTTGTTTCACTGGCCTATTTCTCTAATCTCTGTCAATACCATCTTTTCTCAGTTACTGTAGTTTGAGAGTAAGTCTTGAAATAAGGTAGCCTGAATTCTCCCATTTTGTCATTTCCACAATTATTTTTTAGAGATTCTGTTTATTTATTTATTTTAGAAATTGAGCATGAGTGAACGAAGGAGCAGAAGCAGAGAGAGAGGCAGAGGATCTGAGGCGGATTCCACGCTGAGTGCAGAGCCCAGGACCCTGAGATGAGGTGCTCCAGTTTACACAATTATTTTCAATTTCCTTATCAGTTTTACGACCAACTTGTCTACATCTACAAGAAAAATCTGCTGACATTTTGATTGTGATCATATTAAATCTGTAGATCCATTTAAGGAAAATGAACATCTCAATTTGAGTGTTGAATCTTCCAATCCATGACCATATGAGTCTCTCCACTTCTTTCAGTTTCTTATTTATTTTATTGGTGTTTTGTAGTTTGTGACAAATAGACCCTGAACTTATTTCATTATGTGAAAATCTAAATATTTCATTTATTGCAGCTTACTGGTACACTTATCTTGTTCAATTCTGTTAGGAATTTGGTCTCCAGTTGTTCATTGCATGACTGTAGACATGTAATTGCTTTATTATGTCAATTTTGCCTCCTACAGCCTTGTTAAACTCCCTCATTCCAGCAGATTTGTTCTTTAGATTTCTAAGGATTTTCTTTCAGACAGCTATGGTGTCTGAATAGAGTGAGTACCTTTCTTTTTTTCCAGATGTCTTATATTTCTTTTCCTCAATGTATGACATCAGCTAGGACTTCTTTTACTATTAAGAGAGATGAGAGTAAACATCTTTGCCTTGTTCCCAGTATGAGAAAGAAAATATGAACACTTTCACCACGAATTAAAGCTTCAGTTATGTGTTTTTACTTGTTTGTTTTGGTAGACACCTTTTATCAAGATAAGGAAATCCCCTTCTATTAGTTTTGTGAGAATTTTTCTTATGAATAAAGGCTGTTTTGCTAAATCTTATTTTTCTTCTGCATCTATTGAAATTATCATGCCCTTTACCATCTGTAACCTGGTGGTTTTATTGATTTTTCAAATGTTGAACCAGTATAAACTCAATTTGGTAATGATGGGGATTCCTCTTTTTATATATTGTCTATTTGGTTTGTGAACATTTTGTTGAGGATTTTTGTGTCTAAATTTATAGGGGATGTTGGTCTATATTGGTCTATAGTTTTCCATTTATGAATTGTTTCTTTCTAATTTTACCATCAAGATAGTGCTAGCCTCATAAAATGAATTGAGAGGTACTCCTATTTTCTGGAAGAGATTCTTGTATTAGTATAGTATACGGTAATAGTAGTATAGTATTCTAGAGATTCTAATATTCTTTCCATTTGTATTTGGTAGAATTTCCCAATGAAACCAGTTTGCCCTAGAGTTTTCTCCTTTGGAAAATTTTTAACAACAAATTCCATTTCTTTTATAGACATAGGACTATTTAGGTTACCTAGGTTACCTGTTTCTTTTTTTTTTTTTTTTTTTTTTTTTTTTTTTTTT
>NC_081560.1:95163437-95295105 GCF_022355385.1 Mustela nigripes | reverse complement strand
TTTTTTAAATTTTTTTTTTTTTAATTTTTTATTTTTTATAAACATATATTTTTATCCCCAGGGGTACAGTCTGTGAATCACCAGGTTTACACACTTCACAGCACTCACCAAATCACATACCCTCCCCAATGTCCATAATCCCACCCCCTTCTCCCAAACCCCCTCCCCCCGGCAACCCTCAGTTTGTTGTGAGATTAAGAGTCACTTATGGTTTGTCTCCCTCCCAAACCTGTTTCTTTTTGAGTGGCTTTCATGGTATTTCTTATATGAGCATTTGGTCTGTCTGTTTAATCTAAATTGTTGAGTTTTGTACACAGTCTTGTTTGCCCTATTCCCTTGCCTTTTTAACAGCTGTGAGTTCTATAATGATGTCTCCTCTTATATACTGGTATTGGTAACTTGTATCCTACCTTTTTCTCTTCTGGCTTTGTTTCGAATTTGTCAATGTTGTTTTTGTTTTTGTTTTCTTTTTTTAATTAGCTTTTGGCTTTTTTATTGGTTTTCTCCTATCTATTGGTTTTACTCTTTCAGTTTCATTGATTTGTACTCTCTCATTTATTTTCTTATATATATTTGTTTTCTTTTGTTGTTTCCTTTTAAGTTTCTCAAGGTGTATGCTTAGATTATAGGTTTGATACCTTTGTTAGATTATGAATTTAATGTTTAAAATTTCCTTCTAAAACTTACTTTAGTTGTGTCTCCTGAATTTCCATGTGTTATTTTTATTTTTATGCCATTCAAAATATTTTCTAATTTTTCTTGACACTTGGTTGACCCATGAGTCATTTGAAAGTTTGTTATTTAACTTCCAGCTATTTGGCAGGTTTTCTAGTTATTGCTATATAATTGAAATTGATTATGTATGTTTTATAATTGATATTTAATTTTAATTATGTGAAAGAATATGTATTTTAACTTTTCAATTATTTTAAATTTGTTCAGTCTTGTTTTATGACTGGAGATATGTCTTACTTAATAAATGT
The DNA here is from genome assembly GCF_022355385.1 of Mustela nigripes. Taxonomy (NCBI): domain Eukaryota; kingdom Metazoa; phylum Chordata; class Mammalia; order Carnivora; family Mustelidae; genus Mustela; species Mustela nigripes. Next base: position 95,294,122 of record NC_081560.1, on the reverse strand, counting down.
TCCATGTGAACTTGAGACAGTATGTCTTTTGCTCTCGTTGGTGTTGTGCTCTATAACTGCCAATCTGTTTCATTTGGTTCATGTTGTTGTTTAGGTCTTCTATATGCTTGCTGATTTTCTGTCTACTTGTTCTATCTCATAATGGTATGTTGTCTACTTCTCCATTCAGTTCTGCCAGGTTTTGCTTTTTGTGCTAGGAAGCTCTGTTATAAGGTGCATACCAACTCAGGAATGCTACATCATCTTGGCAAGCTGACCCCTTTATCACATTTAATGTCCCTTACTAGTTGGGGATGACTTTTCTTGTATAAGTCTACTTTGTCTGACAGTAATATTCCCATTATAGCTTTCTAGTGATTAGTGTTTTTATGGTACTTTTGTTCATTTGTTGTTTTATTTTGTTTGTGTCTTATCATTTTAGTTTTATTCTGTTAGCATTAAACTGTGAGTCTGACTCACTTTCTGTAGATACAGTGTGAATTCAGTTTTCAAAATGTGTGCAGTGATATCCAAATCTGCTCTGTGCATGCTCCCTCCAGGCCTGAGTCAACATCCTGATCATTAATCTGCACCATAGTTCATTTCCCAGTTTAATTGAGTTTGCTTTTTCAAGTAGATTCTATGCATTTGAAGTTCTAAGTTGGGTCAGGATTTCATATGCAGTGTTGTAGGATCTCTGTCTTGAGCCCCCTCCTCTCTATGATCTCTTCTATTCTCTAACACCCAGTGGCTTCTCTTTCTGGTCTATCTGCTATAAAATTATGAATTCGTCCATCCAAATATCCTCATGCTATCACATACTTCCTGAAACTGTGTCTACCTCTCCAAAAAGCAGCAGGAAGACAGATAGAAATGTAGCAAAGATTCTCCACTATTTAGACAGAAGAGGATGTTCTCCCAGCCAGTGTGGTCAGGAAGGATTTTCTCTCAGTGTTAGGTGTCTTAGCAACAACTATTGCCACAAACTCCACAGACACATACTTCTGGGACTGAGATCTACTTAGAGGCTGGGCTGGGAGAATATTAAAATAAAACATAATAGAGAAACAGACAAAATAGGGGATTTCTTTCTCTACTCCTTGGGGACCTGGTCTTTGAAACAAAAATAGAGTTTATCTTGGAGCTTTTCTGTTCCTGCCTATTGAACAATCAGGGGTTCAGGTTTTCTGGAGTCTAGATTAAGAGTTCTGGCAGGGAAAACACACATGTACACACACCATACATACATATATCACACCACACACAATACAAACACAGATCATACCACACATACACTATATATATATATGCACAATACAACACAGACACACACATGTACAACACACATACCATACCAGATATACAGCACACACACACACACACACACACAACATACCTACACTCATCATACACATACATACAATATGCCACATAAATACACACACAACCATCACACCTATGCAACACATACACATCACACATACCCCACACACATACCGCAAACACACATCACACACAAACACACATATACACACAGCCACATACCACACCAATATACATATACATGGGGCATCTGGATGGCTAAGTAGGTTAAGTGTCTGCCTTTGGCTCAGGTCATGATCTCAGGGTTCTGGGATTGAGGCCCGCATCAGGCTCCCTGCTCCGTGGGGTCTGCTTCTCCCTCTGCCTTAATTCCCTCATCCCTTCCCCCTGTTGGTGGTCTCTCTCTCTCTCTCTCAAACAAATAAATTAAATCTTTTTTAAAAAACCTACACACAAATAAACATATATATGTACCATATACACATACATACGCCAGTACACACACATCTGCCTACACACACAAATACAGCACCCATACAAATACACACACACACACCACACAAAATAGATACACATACATATACACACACCAAGACACACACTACACGTACACACACAATCACATGAAATATACTTCCCTTATATTATTGTTTTATGTTTTCCATCAAGATCTTTGGTTGCCATCAGTGGAAAAGATAATGTGAAATATCTTTGTCCTTAGAAAAAACCAAAACATTCTTTTTGTTCTTGACCATGCTGCTAAGATTCAGTGTATGTAACCCTTTAGAGCTTGTCCAATACTTCCTCTGGGAAACTTTGGGTTCAGGAAAATACCACTCTGACTCCTGCCTTCAACTTCATTATATCTCAAGGGGATTAGCAAATGGCCAGGCAGCAAAGAGCAGAAACATTTTAATGGACCCAGAGTGTTAACTCAGATCTCAAAGCCTCATGCCACAGAATGTCAGCCCCCAGATACTGCTCTTCCAACCCAACAGGCTCATCTAGGAGAAGAGAGATTGGAAGGACTGCTCCCTTAGCTGACGAGGCAAGTTGAGTCAAGAGACTGGTGCTTTAGCCCAGAGGGTTTGGGGTGAATAACTAACAGTCTCAATAAGTAACACTTCTCTTGAGGAGAAGTGGTTTCTGCTTTTCTTTGTCTCTTAATTCTAACCAGACAAATGAAGCTTCGATGAGATCCTGCCTCACTCACTAGGGTTTTATATTCATTCGTTATTGTCTTTTGTGCAAATACTCCCTTCAGGCACCTAGCAATGAGTCATAGCTTTCTAGAACAGTAACAGTTTCCTAGATCCATTGTCCACTCTTTGACTTAATCTTACATACAGTTTTAATGTGATTTCAGTAATTGCTAAAACCGACTGCTGTTCCACATGCGTCCTCGGCCAGTCATAGAACCCGGTCACTGTAGAGCTCCTGTGAGGTCCCCACACAGGGCAGATCTCCCCCTAACCCCTGTCAAGGAGATGCAAAACCCTTGTCACACCAGAAGCCCAATCCACCAGACTCAGACCCCAAACGCAGCTCCCTGGGCTTTAGTGTACCTCTTAATCTCCTTGAGTCTTTTCCCTCACATGTGTGTAAAGAAAACAGTGTTCTCTACATCACTGGTTTGGGTAGATTCAATGAGGACATGCATATAAATCACCTAACACCCGTAGCTGGCACCAAATTGTTCCTGAAAGAAAGATAATTTACCTTCTCTCCCTCAAATTCTGTTTCTGGGTAGGAATTTTCCAGAGTGCTCCACAGAACCCATCCTGTAAAATGGCAGTTTGGGGACTGGGGAGGAGACAGAATTCTGTGGTGGAAACATCTGGGTACTGCCAGAAAATCTGAACTTGTGCCCGAAGGCTCACAACTCTTATTGACATATTGAGGGCTCTGGAAAGTCTCAGGTGACAAAAACCGCAATCTCTATTTATTCCTGAGAACCACAACCAGTTGGGAGTTGGGCCATTTTTTTCCTTAGCTAATTTTCCTTATTTTCTGGTAAAAGTTGTTTTCTGGTACCAAGTTTTCTCTCTTGAGTTACTATTTGCCCGACTAAGAGGGGGGTGAGTCTTAGCACCCTCTTAACTCACAGAGCACCTGGTCCACACAAATCCTGCAGAGCAACATGCCAAAATGCTGTGTTTACCCTCCTCTGCCAGCCTATGCACCGGGCGTCCTCTGGGGTTCCTGCAAACCCTGTGTTTGAGCCAGTCTGCTCTCCCACTCCCCCAGCCCACTGCTAATCTCCACTAATCTGCAAGGTGTCGGTGATTAGCTCAGTAATTATCACAGCGACAGGATGACAGCCGGAAAGCATCTGAGCTTCCAAGCTGTTTTTATGAAAATTTTGTCTGGAAAGGTGATGAGGGAGAAGCACAAGGAAAGCATTACTGGGCCAAAAGTTTAACACATGTCTTCCCACACGCCATCTGGCTTTGTTGAGTCATTACACAACGCTGGATGATCAGCCATAGATGAGTCTTTCTGGGTAATGAGGCTTTTCCTTCCTCTCCACTCCGTATTTGTGGGCATTTTTACCCTCCTTCTGAAATTGAGCAAATACTTAATGAGTCCTATGGAGTGGACTAGAGAGAATAGAGGAGAAACAACTTTTTTTTTTTTTTTTTTTGGTCCTTCAGAACTCAAATTTTAGCAGCCAGCCCAGGCTTATATGTAGGCATCATCAAAGGGTGGCTTTGATAAATGCCATAACAGGGCCACAGGGAAGCAGTTAGGACGGTGACAGACAGAAAAGCAGACATGGCCTCTCCTGGAGGCATGTGAAGAAACTTCTTACAAAATAATGGGATGTGGCCAAGACTGAAGGGAATTATCTGTTAGACTAACCACAGCAAGTGAATTTCTTCCTGGAGTTTCTCCAGCTCATGGCACAATGTCTGGGAAAACTGAGGATTCCTAAAAAGTTTTGGGTTCTGTTATTAAATGCACAGGATCTTGAAGATTAAATTTACTCTTATGGAGGGACAAGCATTTGGGGTAGGAATAAAATCCTAAATAGATGTATAGAGATGGTTATAATGTTCCAAGTGGCTTCAGGGATCAAGGAATGATGGATCACCAGGGAAGAGCTGAAGATCTGGATTTGAGTCTCTACTTTGCACAAACGTTATAGGCATGGTTGGGATGTAGAATCTCCCCATACCTCTGTGTCCTCAAGTAGAAGGTGCAGACAATGGTATTAACATTTATGGTTGTTTCCAACCACAGTTCCTGGATCCAAACTTTGAAAACGACTCCAGGTGTGGAGGTGGCTTTGGAGCTGAGCATACATACATTTGAGTTCAACTGTACTCCTCTGAGATATAGTTGGGTTTTGCTGGTGGTGGTAGTGGTTGGTTGTTTTCCTCATTGGCAGGAGGGAGGACGATATTGTTTGCTTCATGGGGGATTATTTTTCTGAATAAATCTGATGGTCAATGTGAGAGTCTAGATGAACATGGCATATCAGTTTCTTAACAAAGTTGATTCCTTCCTGGCAGGATTTTTTTTTTTTTTTTTCCCATTGCTGACTTAGAGGAAGCTGTTCCTCCTCTTATGGTGTTGCTTCTGGGGATGGTGATGGGTTGTTTTTAATTTGGCAAGCAAGTGAGGTGTGGAGAGAAGGCTTGAGACACAAACTTACGTAGCAATCCCAGGTCCCAAAATATATATATATATTTTTTTACCAGTGACGTAATCTGGGACAGGTGGATCCATTTTTTTTTTTTTAAGATTTTATTTATTTATTTGACAGACAGATCACAAGCAGGCAGAGAGGCAGGCAGAGAGAGAGAGAGGAGGAAGCAGGCTCCCTGCTGAGCAGAGAGCCCGATGCGGGGCTCAGTCCCAGGACTCTGAGACCATGACCTGAGCTGAAGGCATCGGCTTTAACTCACTGAGACACCCAGGAGCCCCAGGTGGATCTATTTTGTGCTATTCTATTTCCCAGGCATAGGAAGAAGTACTTGCAGAACTTTCTAATATTGAAATAACCATTAAGCAAGGCTCCCTTGTACCTTCTGGCACACAGAGCAGGGGGCCTGAGCATTCTGTTCCTTCTCTGTGCCAACCCTTCCTTGAGGAACTTTCTATCAGGGCATCATCTGCCTCTAGGTTTCAGTAAACTGAGCTGGCAACCAAGATCCACTCCATTCATATAAAGATGCAGCTACTCCCTGAGTGTCTAACTGGGACAAAATTGAATAACTCCTAATTAGTATTGAAAAATAAACTGGAGCATTCCAGTGGTGCCATCTGAAGCAGAACATGAGGAGAGCTGAAGCTGTCCCCTGCAGGCTCCTAAGAGGACAGGAAGCATCCTCTTTCCAGCTACATGATGTCACGTGTTGTCCTTCCCTTTGATTCTCTAGAATAGTTTCATAATTATACACTTCATTCCACACACAGGAATAATCCTTGATAATTTTTTGACAGATTTAACAGGAAAAGATCATCATAAAAAGGGGGGGGGAGATTATCCTGCTATATACATCTCTGGTTAATTCATTTGCATAATGCAAACTATGAAGAGAGATTTTTTTTTTTGAGGTATGAAAAATTTTCCTTATGAGAACCCAAAAAAGGGAAATTTTTCATTGAAAGCTGGGCCACGAGTTCTGAATTAGGTATAGTCGGGCAAGAGTTCCAACCATATGAGGACTTGGCGCATCCTTAGCGGCCATCTACCCAAGTTCTGCATTTTGGGGAATTCAAATCCGAACACACTGGAGACTGTGGTCTGCCGTCCCACATCAAGGTGCTGGCAGGAGGAGAACCAGCTGCTTTTCCCCTCACCTGCTGGGCCCCGATTAGACACTCATTAAGGAGACCTTGTGGCCCACATGGCAGCCTGCACCCAGCGCACTCTTCAGTCAGAGCACCCCCAGGGAGGAGGCTGGGTATCAAATAGGCACTAGTTTTTCTTTAACTTAGAAGAAACACCAGAGCATTTCCATTGATCAATAGTGCACGTTTTAACACCACAACAAAATGTCTCTATTTTTGCTTGCTCACGGCCACGTTTACAGCTAAGGCCAACTCTCCAAATGATGCTGTCACTTTCTCACCTCTGACAAGGTTAATTCAATCCCCCAGTCTAACCCTGCTGCCAGCAGCTCAACGGCTGCCATCTTGATGCCCTGTATTGCCAGAGCCTTCTTCCTGCTACTTGCTATTCCTATTGTGAGCTCATGATAGAAGTCTTTTGCACATGGGTGCAAAAGAAGCCTGGGCACATGGGTGGCTCAGTGAGTTGAGCATCTTACTCTTCACTTTGGCTCAGGTTCTGATCTCAGCGTTGTGAGATCAAGCCCTGCATGCGGCTCCGTGATCAGAGGGGGTCTGCTTGGGGTTCTCTGTCTGCCTCCCCTCTGTCCTTCCCCCTGCTCATGCTCTCCCTTCAAAAAAACAAACAAACAAACTACAAAACAACAAAAAAACAAAAACAAAACTTCTGTGACAATGACACATCTAACTCCATCCCTGCTGAGAGGTCTCTCTCAGTATCTTCAGGCTGACATGTAAACGCCTTAGTGAACATAAAGTTGCTGAAGATCTTCAGGAACCCCCGCTCACATTCTAGCATGTTCTTGACATTTGCAACTGAACACATCACCATAAAGAATGATCGTGGCTGCGTCTCCTTTTCCAAGTCTCTATGCCCCTGGTTTGCCTGGAATACCATCTCCGGCCTTACCCCTTGTGGATTCCTATCTATGATTCAAAGTCTGGGTGACGTGCAGAAGTGGGTCCTCCCCAGCAATGACAGTGGACTGGAAGAGCACCAGAGCCTCTGCACAGACAGGAAACGACGCACACTCTGGCCCACGGCAGAGCCACGTGCCAAGGAAGGAGGGAGGGATCGAAGCTGTCACCCCAGTGTCAGCACAGGGATGCCTGGAACTTCTGGATGGTGTTGACGTTGGAGCATTCTTTCTGCCCACTGTGAGCTCCCTCTTGCATCACTCCGATGTGATCTCCCCCACGGCGGTCTTTTTCCAGATGCATCACTTGGGAAATGGGTTATTTCTTGCCAAAAATAAGACATGAAACGGTCACAGGTCTGCAGCTGTTGCACTTCAGAACCTTGAAACTGGCTCAGAAGGAAAGAGGTAGGAGTCTGAAGTTCTTAAGAAGACAAGTGTGTGAGTGTGCGACTGCGTGTGCATGTGTGATTATGTGTGCACATGCATGTGGGGGAACGTGTGTGCATGGATGTTTGCGGGAGTGTGGACATGTGTGTGAGAGTACATGTGTGCTTGAGTGTGTGTGCAGGCATGTGTGTGTCTCATAACAAAAAACACCATACACTTGGTTGACACACCAAACAGTTCTGCTGAGATTTTTTAATAAGTCCTTGTAAGATTGAAAGCTGGACAGAATAAGTAAATGAACTGTGAGGAAATATTAAAACCGTAGCAACCTCATTTGTAGAGCATATGCTTTATTCTACATTCTAGTAAAATCTCATTTTTGTCAGAAAGCTTATGCTCCTGTAAGGGCAAATACAAATTTTAAAGGAAATTTAAAAATGTCCCTGGTGAGCAGAGGAAAGAGACCGCCCCTGTGTTCTTCTTAAAGTACTTCCTTTAGAAAATGTAATTGCAAATCCTTCCTCTGTCCCTTCGAGATGTACGTAAACCTTTCAGAAGCTAAACAAGCTTCTCTCCAGTCTGACAATCAAGAAAGGTTTTTCTTAAAGGCCTGGGAGCCATCTCTTTGAAATATAAACATCAAAAAGCAAGCGTCCCATCTCCTCTTCTGAGGGGAAGTGAGAACGGAGCTTAGAGTCTGGTCCCGGCCACAAACTGACCTGCTTAGCATGCAGGCATGGAGAACGCCATCCTTCTCCTGGATGAGGGTGATTAACTGAAGCAGGGGGCGACCTTAATGACGAGAACTTAGGATATCCTGAGCCACGCGTGACTGTTGGTGTTGCCATCATCTCTTACCCGAGGACTCGTGCACCTTTATCCCGAGCCCTGGGTCGGATCTGCCTGTCCTTCTGTCTGTTTCTGTGATCTCTCTAGAGGGCAGTCTCTGCTGGTCATCAGTCTGGCTGGATGCCTGCATAGTGATAGAACCTTCTCCTCCACACCTGCAAGGATGTCTCCTGAGTTGCAGATTTTCCTTTCCATTACTCCCAATACCACGACAAACTCTCTTTGCCCTGTATTGATTAATCTAGGAGTTTGGGCAAATAGTTATCTTTGTTTATTAAGAAAACTAGGAACCACAAGAATAAAAAGAAATGTTGAGGTCACATCTTACCTTTCCAGGTAATTTGGTAGAGGGTGGACCTTAGAATGTCCATGGTCCTGTCAGCATTGTAGGTTTGTCTTCCGAATACAAATAATGAAATGCATTTATTTATATATGCAAATCTGTTGGCACTAAGCCTACGGAGTGTGGCTTTGTACAACATTTATGTGGCAGACAATTTTCTAACAATTTTTTGTTTACAGTGCCAATTTCCAAAGCATCTAATTTATGTCAAAAACTAAAAATACCGGACTTCTTTTTCTTTCTCTTGTAATGAATGGAAGTACTTTCGAAATAAAAATATGCAAAATACTTAGATCTTGAATTTTTGCTGTAACATTCAGGACAGTCAAAATGATCAGTTTGGTTCATTTTCTTCCAAGGAACAATTTCGATTGAGAGATAGAACTTACTTTTTATGAGGGTGTCAATTAGTCCTCTGACTAATTCCAGAAGCTTTTGAAGCTGCAGTGAAGTCTGAGTCAGTCCTGTGATAGAACCACAGGTACATCGATCCATTACACAGTTCAGTGATGAAGAGATGAACCAAGGGGACTATCCGTAACGGCACTATGCAGATTACGGGATCTAACACAATGGGTGGGACTGTCAAATCAGATCCAAAGGATCAGGGATCTTACCAGGAACAGGATCGATCTACTGATAATTTCAGAATTGCCATCTCAAAGTTCAGACACAGCATCAAGAGCTCTGGGGTATCTTCCCCAGAGCCTTCCCTCCCAGCTTGGACACTCCCCGTCTGACCCAGGCTGGAACGAGTGCTTCCCCCGCATAGTGGCGAGTATTTGTATAATGAAATATCTCCATTGTAGAGACCCACAGAGCTATGTGCCTATAGAGCACTCCCAGAGCAGCCCTCAGATGTCTGCAGGTTGCTGTGTTCTTTTCCATACACAGCCTGAAGCCAGAAACACCAGCTATTAGCATTCCATAGATAAGGGCTTTCCTTTGGCCAAGATCAGTCCTCTTCTGCTAAGGGGGTCAAATGACCAAGTTTGTTGTTTTAAAGATTTAATCATTTATTAGAAAGTGAGGAAGAGAGAGAGCGAGAGAGAGAGAGAGAGAGAGAGAGAGAAAGAGAGAGAGCACACATGTATATGCATAGCAGGGAAGGGCAGAGGGAGACAGAGAATCTTAAGGAGACTCCATGCTGAGCACAGAACTTGTCGTGGGGCTCAACCTCACAATCCTGAGATCATGACCTGAGCCGAAATCAAGAGCTGGCCTCTTTTTTTTTTTTTTTTTAAGATTTTATTTATTTATTTGACAGATAGAGATCACAAGTAGGCAGAGAGGCAGGCAGAGAGAGAAAGAGAGAGAGAGGAGGAAGCAGCTCCCTGCGGAGCAGAGAGCCCGATGTGGGGCTCAATCCCAGGACCCTGAGATCATGACCTGAGCCGAAAGCAGAGGCTTTAACCCACTGAGCCACCCAGCTGCCCCAAGAGCTGGACTCTTAATGGACTGAGCCATCAAGGTGCCCCTCAATTTCTCCTCCTCCTCCTCCTCCTCCTCCTTCTTCTTCTCTTCTTCTTCTTTTTCTTCTTTTTTTTACAAGATCAGACCAGGTGGCCAGTCCTCTGGTGGATGGTTCATCCAGCAGCTTTAACTCCTTCCTCTGCGGGAGATAAGATGAGATGAGAATCTGGGCTTCACCAGCCCACAGCACTCTGATCTCACCCATTTTCCCTGAATCCTAGCATTTATGTTTTTGGACCTCTCTTGATGTCAGTTGTGACAACTACAACCAGAACCAGGATTTCCTAGTCCTTGAATCAAGTCCTGCTATCTACCATCACCTACACATAAAGCAGACCTAAAGGCATGCAGAAAAAAACCCAAAATTTCCTCTGTGGTCACCTGCATCAAATCACCTCGAGTTTGTTTTGTTTTAATGAAACTGTGGGGCCCCATCCTTAATCTACTCAATCAGAGTTTTTGGGTCATTGAACCCACGAAAAAAACTGTATGTTTAGATTTCCTGGGGTAATGCGTATGTACACCAAAGTCTGAGATGACCTGTTCCACATAGGGTATAGGGGCACGGAGCCGGTGGAAATTAAAGATAATAACCATGAAATATCAAACAGTGTTCAGCCCCTGAGATACCTTGATTAAACTGCTTTGGTGATAAGAAGCTCAGCCCATGCCCTTGGTCTGTTTCCTGCGCTCAGATACTTAAGACTCATCCTGTGGGAACATGAACCATAGTTTCTTTAGGTTAAACTGGAGGTGACAAGGATAAAACAAAAGAAAAATAGTTTGGCCCAAAGCAACCTGGTCATACTTTCCTAGAAATGCCCAGTCAGCAGAAAGTTACCAGGACCCAGGAGCTGCATACATTTCTACAATGCTTTATTGCCAAAACCAGCATTGAGTGAACTCACTGTCACACCATGATAGGGTCTTTGTTAATCTCTCAGGGGCTGTGTGGCCACCCCGGGGAAGCTGAGAACTGGGCAAATAATCACCTTGCCTACTTCTTTAGTTTTAGCTTCCTGACTGCAATAGACACAAGGAAAGAGATCATAAATCTGAACTCAGGTCCTCTGTGCCTGGACAAGCTCCTTTCCTTTCATCTTCCCCCAAATTATCTTTCAAATGTAGCCCCAAACCAAAATCCAGAAGTATACGTGAGAACACCCAGCACAGTGCCTGATGGTATAGGCCTTCAAGAAAAATGCTGTCCATGTCCTATTTCAGGTTTCTTTTTTTTTTTTTTTAATTAAATGTAAATTTTTAAAAATAGTTTATTTATTTGAAAGGCAGATCACAACTAGGCAGAGACACAGACAGAGAGAGAGGGGGAAGCAGACTCCCCATTGAGCAGAGAGCCCAACGTGGGGCTCGATCCCAAGACCGTGAGATCATGACCTGAGCTGAAGGCAGAGGCTTTAACCCACTGAGCCACCCAGGCATCCCTATCTCAGGTTTCTATCACAGCAAAATATGATCAATAGTACGTATTTTTGTCAGAAGCTCTCCTCCCTTGCACAGATCTTAAAATGTAGGGAAGGTCCACATGAGCAGACTGTGTGGTTTGGTCTTTAAATCTGAGTTTTTCCACCAATTGCCTCTTTGCTCCACATCCTTATGTCTCCAGGCTGTACTTTTTTTCTTGGCTCTGACAGTTTGCTCCATGAGGGATCGCAGACTTGCTCACACATCGGGCACAGGGCGTCCTCAATAGTGGCCGTCTGCCTGTCATGGGTAGGTTCCCCAATTGAAGAAGCTGTGGTCCCAAGTGCCTCACTGGCTCTGTGCCCTGGATCTTGCCGCTTCAGGGAAATGGTGGTTCTCCTGACCTCCGCTAACTACTGAGTTCCTAGGTTTTTGCTTAACTGAAGAGATTTGCTGTCTTTTATCTATCTTCTATCATCTATCTATCTATCATCTATACTTAACTTAATGTCTCCCTATACTTAACTTAATGGCATAACATTATCTATGGATGATTTGGTTATTTGGAAGCACTTCTGTGTATTTTTAAGACTCTGCTGTTGGATTTTTTTTTTTATTCTTAAAGATAAATGCATTCTTCAAATCTAATGGTATCTTATTTCAAGTATGTTAAAAAAAAAAAACCCTCTATTTCCAACACGTTAAAAATTTAATTATTAAACAGTGGATCAATTTTGATAAAATTTATGAGTGACTGGGGTTAAAGCATGCAATTTTTTTTTTAAATTTCTTTAATTGGGTGAAAGCTATAGGGGGATACATTTGTCGTTATTTGATTTTTGACAAAGATTCCAAGGCAATTCAGTGGGTAGAAGATAGATTTCTTTCTTTTGGTAAATGATGCCAGAAAAAGTGGTTATTTAGAAGCAATAATGTATGTAGACCTCTACTTCATACATTATCCTAAAATTAACTGAAATGAAAATTAACTCAAAATGCATCATAAAAGGAAATGTAAGAATTAAATAATGAAACTTTTATTTTATTTTTTAAAGATTTATTTATTTGAGAGAGAGAGGGAGAAAGAGAGAGCACGAACTTGTAGTGGGGAGGGGCAAAGGAAGAGAGAATCTCCAGCAGACTCCACAGTCTGAGTTCAGAGCCTGGTGTGGGGTTCCATCACACGATGCTGAGATCATGACCTGAGCCAAACTGTCTATACCACCCAGGTGCCCTTAAATCCTAAAATTTTAGAGAAAATCTTAATAACTTTGGATTGAGCAAAAAGTTTTCAGACTTGACACCAAATGCATGATACACAAAAGAACAAATTGAATTTTCCCAAATAGTAAAACTTAGTGCTTCAAAAGACATCAGTAAGAAAATGAAAAGGCAAGCCACGAGCTAGCAAGAGACACTTACAAATTGTGTATTTCACAGAGGGATGGTAAAGGACTCTTGATTTTTTTTTTTTTTTTTTTTTTTTTTTTTTTTTTTAAAGATTTTATTTATTTATTTGACAGAGAGAAATCACAAGTAGATGGAGAGGCCCGCATCGGGCTCTCTGCTCAGCAGGGAGCCTGCTTCCCTCTCTCTCTCTGCCTGCCTCTCCATCTACTTGTGATTTCTCTCTGTCAAATCACAAGTAGATGGAGAGGCAGGCAGAGAGAGAGAGAGGGAAGCAGGCTCCCTGCTGAGCAGAGAGCCCGATGCGGGCCTCGATCCCAGGACCCTGAGATCATGACCTGAGCCGAAGGCAGAGGCCCAACCCACTGAGCCACCCAGGCGCCCAGGACTCTTGATTTTTGATAATAACAAACAATTCAATTTGAAAACAGGCAAAAGATCTGAGTAGATATTTAATCAAAAAGTGACATACAGACGGTAAATCAGCAATGAAAAGGCACTTCACATCATTAGTCACTAGTAAAGGGCAGACGAAAGCCCAACAGAAAACACTGACTCTGACTCCCACTGGAAAAGCTAGCATAAAAAGGGGAGACAAAACCACGTGCTGGCAGAGATGCAGAGAAATGGGAGCCCCTGCCCACTGCTGACAGGAATGCAAAGCAACATGCTCACTTAGAAGATGATTTGGCATTTTCTTAAAACAGGCAACACTGAGATGCCTGAGTGGCTCAGTCATTAAGTGGCTGCCTTTGGTTCAGGTCATGATCTCAGGGTCCTGTGATCCAGTTCCACACTGGGCTCTCTGCTCAGTGGAAAGCCTACTTCTCCCTCTCCTTCTGTCTGCCACTCTGCCTACTTGTGCTTTCTATCTCTTTTTCAAATAAATAAGTAAGTAAATAAATAAATAATATAAAATAAATAAGTAAATAATATAATATAAATAATATAAAATAAATAAATACTAAAGGAAGAAAGAAAGATATTAAGAAATGAAAAAAAAAAAAAAAAGAAAAAACAAAAACAAAAAAAACAGGCAACATCAGCTTAGGACCCAGAGATTGTGTTCCTAGGACTCTGACTGAGAAAAACAGTAAGGTACATCTTCATGAGGCGATGCATGGAAATGTTCACAGTGTGCTCGTCATCATGGCTGAAACCTTGAAACCATTCAAAAGTCCATCAAATGGGGTATATTGGATGATCAAAATGGTAGGACAGCCATTTAACTGAATACTGTTAGGCATTTAGAAAGACATGTACCACACTGTGGATGAACCTAAAAACCCATTATGTGAAGAAAAGCAGCAAACATGACATACGATACAATTCCCTTTACCTAACATGTCTAGCATGGACAACTTTTTGAGGACAGAAAGTAGCTTGTTGTTGGTGGTGGCAGGATCAAGGATTAACTGTAAACAGACATGAGGAAACATTCGGGGATGTGAATGCATTCTAGATTTCAGAGATGGTTGTGCAACTCTGTGGGTGTATTCAAATCATTGAATTATACATGTACAACAAGGCAATTTGATGACATGTAAATTATACTTTAGTAAAGCTTTTTATTTATTTAGTAAAGCTTTTTATTTATTCCTCTTTGGAGGAAGTTTGTCTTAGGGGAATTCCACAGACTTTCTCTTCTCTCCCAGCTATTGGGGTCTTTTTCTCTGCTGGGTGTCTCTGTTAACAGTATTAGATAGTACTCTAGCCTCTCTATCTTAAAAATACTCTTAAAATTACCCTTCCTCCATGGGTCCCCACCCACCTCTTCTCATCTGATTCTAAATATATTACCATCCACCTTCTGATCCACCCTTTATGCCTTTTTTTTTTTTTTTTAAGTCACTGGTGGCTTTCTTGTCATTGGACTAAATGACTTTTATAAGTCTTCAACTCCTGAGAACTTTGTGTATTTTATACCACTACTGATTGCTCCCCTTAGTATAGAACTTCTTCACTCTTGGGTTTCTTGGCACCAGACCTCCCCTCCTCCATGTCTGACAAGCGTATAAGGATCACTGAATGTGCTTCTTGGGGTCATCCTTTCAGTGTTGAGTGAGTCTGTGTCCCAGGCTGTCTGGACTGTCATTCTGGGTCCATGTGTGATGTCAGGAGCCATCTGAAGCCAAGCTCATCCCTACCCTCAAGGCTGACTCTCTATTCTCCATCCAGTTTTCTATGAATGGCCCCATTGGCTGTAGGTGGCCAAACCAGAAATATGACCTCACCTGGGATTTTCCTTCTCCCTCACCGCTCCACATACAACCAGTCACTGAATACTAAATATGCATTTCAAGTTGTCCCAACAAACACGAGCCTCTGCAGGAGACCCGCCATTTACAGGAAGAGAGCCCCCAGCTGGCATCTGCCTGCAGCATGACTGTTCCGCATCCAGATAAACACTCCTCCTCTGAAGCTCGAGAGCTCCCACTGCTCCTCTCTTGTTACTCTACAGACAGTCGCACTATTGAATTAACTGACTTTCTTACACCCTTGACTCTAAGATTTCTGAACTCCCAGTGGGTTTCCAGGGGCTCCCGTATGACGCTGTCACAGGGAACAAATAAAGGCATGGGTTTAAAAACTAAGCCTCTCTGTCTACTTGTGATCTCTATCTCTGTCAAATAAATAAATAAAATCTTTTTATAAATAAATAAATAAATAAGTAAGTAAAATAAGAGTTTTCAGTAGTAAGCCCTGAATTATTCAACAGGGTGATATAATTTTAAAAATCCTGACCGGGACCCTCAGCTGCCTAGAGAGCATGCCTTCAGAATAGTCAGTAGTCTCATCCCTGACAGGTATTTACTTGGCCTAATTGGAAGGTCCTGTCAGTAACAAGCAAACCCCCTCAGGAGATACTGGTGAGTAGTCTCCAAACTCCATTAAATGAAAGAAAGGAAAAAAAAAAAAAAATCTCAGTGGGAGGTACCTGGGTGGCTCAGTCAGTGAAGTGTCTGCCTTTGGCTCCTCCTGATCTCAGGGTTCTGGGATTGAGTCCCATATCGGGATCCCTGCTTGGAGTGGAACCTGCTTCTCTCTCTCCCTCTGCTCTTCCCCCTTCTCATGCTCTCTCTCCCTTTCTCTCTTTCTCTCTTTCAGTCTGTCTCTCTCTCTCCCTCTCTCTCTTTCTCTCTTTCTCTCTGACAAATAAATAAATAAAATCTTTAAAAAAAAGTCAGTGGGAGAATGGAAACCTTTAAAAAGGAATTTCAAGGCTGTCATAGAGATAGGATCTCACTTTTTCTTTTCCACATGGTCTGTGATGAACACCATGGCAGGGAAGTTAAGAGTATGTTGGTTTCAGTTCAGAAAGAATTTTTTGTCGGAAAAAAGGACCCAAGATGGAACAGAGTGATTTTGACTTCCTGTCGCCGAAAGTATTCGACATGATCAAGGGGACAGGCTGAAACTTGGCCAAATACCGGCAACCGCTGAAGCATTACAGGGAAGTGTTGACTCTAGTGGCTGATCACCTTTCTCTGGGTCAGGAGCAACTACAGTAAAGAAGGAAATTATACCTAAGTGCAGATCAATAGTTATTCAATGAAGCAATCAGAGGTATGATCTATTAACAAATTCCAACTCACCTCAAAGAGTTAGACTTAACCTAAAATAGACTTTACTGAGCGAACAATAAAAGCAACGTTGTAAATGCCAATACATGAATCTTGTATAAGTGATTTATAATTTAGCAGAAGTCAGAGAAACATCCATTACCTTGGAGAATTAACCCAACGAAAATATAGATTTTAGGAAGAGAAAATTCAGTCAGACCTAAGCCAGCCTATCCTGCCTAGTGAAAAATTAATGATGGGGAAACTAACAAAGCCTATTTTGAAATTTCCTATTGCAGAGATAAATAATATGGAAAAAGGAGAAATATTCACTGACCCTGTGGCAGGAACAAAATAACCAACAGATCACACCGAGAGAGGTGAGCAGCGTACAGATCCCTCTAGGGGTGCTAAGGGATAAGCAGGGGGGGCGTACGTAGGTGAGAAGACACTTAGGTGAGGCATAAGGCAAAGCCAACATGCTGAGGGAGAGCCGAAGAGATGGGATATGCTGGGAATTTAAGGCGGAAAAAAATGCCACCCTCTGAAGGGAATCAGTTCCTTCCTGGAGTGTTGGGATGCAAGGGGTCCCCTACACTGGGAGACCCTGAGGCTCAGACACAGAATGTGCAAAAACTACTGTTCCGGTCCTTCTATTACTTCTCAGGATTGAAGTGGGAGGAAGAAAGAAAGGAAGGAATGGGTGAGAGTTGATCATGTTTATGGGAAGTCGGGGCTGGCTGTGTCCCCTCAGGCTTTGCAAAAGAGAGAATCCTAGAAAAGGAACAGTTAAAAGCCTTGCACTTTCTGTTTTGAACCAAGATTTGGCCAATTACTGCTGACAAGCTTGTGAATGTGACAACCCACTCAGCCTCCTTCTTCCTTCCACACACACCCCCGCCCCGCCCCCTCCATACACAGTGGTCTTCTACAGCATCCATCACCAGGCTCCCCCTTCCAGGGCCCTAAGCTGTGCTTCCGCAACATTAAATCCTGAGGTTTCCATACGAACCCCTGTTGCTCGTAACTCTTCTCTATTGTCCCTCAACACCTGGTCACTTTTATCTCCGGAACATACTCACCACTAGGTCTGCGCACATGGGTTCACTCAGGCCCACGATTTATTAACTCCGTCATAGTCACCGACATAAAGCGTTTGGATGTGACTGCAGAATTTGCTGCTCCCTCTGAGATTTATTTCAAGGCACTTTGTGACCCTGTAAGTTTGAGAGGGCCTATATAAAAGGAAGGTTTATTTTAGAACCACCACAGGCAGGGTGCCTTTCGTTCATGGGTCCTGTGGCCGCTCTGTGACCTCTTCTCTTTTTACTCCTGTGGACAGGGTCTCAGTTAAAATATAACACATACAAATTCAAGTGGACAGGGCGTGTGTGTTCTGAAAATGCCATCCCAGGAGTCTGTTCCTTCTCAGGCAAGGAAATAATACATTTTTTTCACAAAAGGAAGCATGACAGAAACCTGGTGGCTGTATTATCCTTTTATATACCAAAAAACATACAAACAAACAAAAAAATCAGTATAAGGAAAAGGTGGGCTAGCATGATGGCAGGGGATTATCCCTAACAGAGCTCCAGAGCCTGATGTGCGCAGGCTCTTTAGAATTTCCTTTCCTCTAGGAATACAGTTACTTTGGAATTACAGCAGACACGAAGAAACCAAATGGGAAATCAGCTGTTGCTTGGACCTATGATGTATGCCGGAGTTGTGCAGTGCACAACTGCAACACTTGAACTTCATTATCGATGTTCAGTTCCCATGAGGACGGCTGGCTTTGCCAAAGACAGCAGCTGGCCGTTGCATTCCAAAGCTGCGCACTGTTTTACCGATGCTTCTCTATGGAAAGGCCACTTTCTTTTGCTTGTCTGGTAGCAATTACACCTGATAGTAAATCATCCCAGGGTAACGGAATAAAATAAGAACAAAAGAAAACACATTGACCCATCCATCTGCTTCTAAGACAAAGAAACTTATGGGCGGAAACATTGTGACTGAGGCAGGGATCATCTTGGCAATTCATTGAATTATTAACCATACTAAACTCTTCTCTCAGACAAGAGAATGACTTTGCACTCAGATGGTTCCATTAAGATGTTGAAGCAGAAAAGAAATCTGCTACTTGGTTTAGGCCTCTCAAGGAATCAGGAGTTTCCAGGACCACCACTAATCTCAGATAGGGTGTCTAGAGCACCGTGAATCCCTGCTTCTTGGGGTACCTCCTCCAATATGTTCAGTGTGTGTAAAAATCACAGAAAACCTGGGGTGCCTGGGTGTTTCAGTCAGTTAAGCATTTGCTTTCGGCTCAGATCATGATCTCCGGGTCCTGGGATTGAGTCCCATGTTGGGTTCCCTGCTCCGTGGGGGTCTGCTTCTCCCTCTGCCCCTCCCCCTGCTTGTGCATGCACTTTCTCTCTCTCAAATAAATAAATAAAATCTTAAAAAAAATTATTGGCTTGGCTTAGTCGGTTAAGCATCTACCTTTGACTCAGGTCATGATCTCAGGGTCCTGGGGTCGAGCCCCGCATCGGGCTCCCTGCTCTGTGGGAAGCCTGCTTCTCCCTCTCACATTCTCCTTGCTTGTATTTCCTCTCTCACTGTCTCTCTCTGTCAAATAAATAAATAAAATCTTTAAAAAAAATTACTGGAATCCATAGACAATGTCCCAAGATTTGTGAGTTGCCCACAAGAACTGCTTAATTTTCTGTCTCCATTTTGAAGATAATAATAAAAGATCCCCTTGAAATATGTGACACCAGCATTACCATTGTGCCACCTGGACAGTGTCAGCTTGTTACATAATGATGTAGCTGATATGTGCATGTGTTTGTGTTCAAATGCATTGCAAGTATTTTATTTTTAATGTCGTCAGGAGTAAAGAATTAAGGTAGATTCCTCATGTAAATTGTGCATTTGTATCAAGTTACTTTGATGTACACTGTCCAAATGAATGTCTCACTTTTCTTCATTGTGCAAACATTTTTGGAGTGGGTTTTATGCATCAGGCAGGCACGCCTCTGTCCCTCGACCTAGAGAAATGGTCTTTGAAGGAGAAAATGTACTCTCAGGGAGATGTATCCTCTTGAGTCAGACAGAGAGGAAACCAATGAATTGATACAAACACATTCATTCATTCATTAAAAAACTAGAATATCATATAATGTGCTGAGAGGGGAATACGGTACTGTCGATTTGCCTGGCAAGCCAGCTAAAGGCTCTCTGGTCCGAAAGCTCTCTCTGATCTGATTAGTAAGAAGGAAGCTGTAGGATACATGTCATTGGAAAGAGGGTCTCATGTTTTCTCATATTTTTTATGATATTTCATGAAAATGTGGATAAGGTATAAGGGGTCAGGTGATATCACACTGTGGTTTTGATTTGCATTTCTCCAGAGATTAATGACATTGAAGACTTTTCATGTGCCTGCTGGCCATCTGGATGTCTTCCTTAGAAAAAATGTTTATTCAGATCCTCTGTACATTTCTTTTTAAATTTTTTTTAAAGATTTTATTTATTTGAGAGAGAAGATAGTGAGAGAGCGTACCATCAGGGAGGAGAGGGAGAAGCAGGCTCCCTGTGGGATAGGGAGTCCCATGTAGGGCTCGATCCCAGGACCCTGAGATCATGACCTGAGCCCAAGCAGCTGCTTAATAGACTGAGCCACCCAGGTGCCCCCTCTGCACATTTCTTAATCGGATTCTTTGGTGTTTGCTTTTGAGTTGTGTTAGTTGGGAGTATCCTACTGATTGTGCAGTGCTATGGCAGGGATGGGGTTTGTGGTGAGAATGTCTCAACCTTTCCCTCCCATTTTAGTGATGGTGATGTGGTTATTTTCTGAGTTGCCCAATATGTAGGACTTAGCTATTTGACTTAGCTGTTTTCTGGAAACTGTTCTATGTTAGCTGTAGACTGCATCCTTGTGAAGCAGTGAGTTCTGGAGGTTCTTATGTCCCCATCTTGGACCTGAGCCCTGGACAGTTATAAATGGATGGAAATGTAAACGGATTTTCACTCATAAATAACAACTCGGGCTGTTGTGGAGGTAAATAGCCTGGGGAGTCAGGAGACAAAATACATAAACAAATGGTTTAGGTGGCTCTTATGATCTAGATGAAAGAGGTCAGACAGAAGTGTGATGGAAGCAGTGGAGGGGAGAAGTGAAATAATTCAGGATATGTTCTAAAAGTAGAGCTGATGAGGACTTCCTAAGAGCTTGAGTGTGGCAGCTGTAGAAAAAAAAGAGGTTGAAGCCCACCCTGGGTTTTTGATTTGAAAAATGAAGGAAAAGGGCAACGACCATTCACTGAGACAGAGTAGACTAGGGAGACAGCAGGTTTAGGGGAAAAGGAATCAAGAGTTCTGTTTGCCCGTATTTGCTTTAAGATACCAATTGGGTGGCAAAGCGGTAATATCAAGAAGTTTGTGGAATATGAGTCTGTAGATGCCAGGACCAAAGGAATGTACAGATCCTGTGAAAATCCATGGGATTCAATAACATGACACAGAGACAGAAAGAATGAGAAAGAACCCTGGAACACTCTCGAATTTTGAAGTCAAGTTCAAGTGATACCTTCCACTTGTCCAAAAACGAGTAGGCAGGCCTGTAGAAAGGAAATTATTCAAATTTCCATGTCCCTGAAGTCAAGAACAGAAAATGTTTCCAGAAGTAGAGAGAGGGCTGAGTGGGATAAGGATGTGTGATCATTGGATTTGACACCAGTGTCACTGAGAACCTTCTTAGGGAGAATATCAGAGGGGACACAGCTGCAAATGACAGAGATGAAGATCAACAATGATGTGAGGAAGTAGAGGAAGAAAATTAAGGTAATTGCTAAGAAGTCTTCCTGTGGGAAAGCTGAGGTCAGGCACTACGCAGAGGGTGGAAGGATTTGGATTTTTTAAGGGATTTTCCTTTTACACTGGGAGGTATAGAACAAGGGAGGACACTGATGGGCATGGTCCGGAGTTGAGGGAGAAATCCGTGTTACATGACAGACTCAGAAATTGAAAAAGCCGGATCTTGTTAAGCTGAGAGGATTTGAAATCCAGACATGAGTAGGAGCGTTGATTTTTTTTTTTAAGACTTTATTTATTTATTTGACAGAGATCACAAGTAGGCAGAGAGGCAGGCACAGAGAGAGGGGGAAGCAGGCTCCCCGCTGAGCAGAGAGCCCCATGCGGGCTTGATCCCAGAACCCTGAGATCATGACCTGAGCAGAAGGCAGAGTCTTTAACCCACTGAGCCACCCAGGTGCCCCAGGAGCGTTGATTTTGATAGGAACTGGGACGTTTAATCCAAGTTATTTATGATGAAGATCTAGAGAACATGGAGAGAGATGGTAGTGACAGTTGTGGGAAGATAAAGAACCATATTCTGAGGGCTTCTAATGTCTCCCCATCATGTGAACAGGGCAACTGAGAACATTGGAATATGCATGTGTGTGTACTTGCTAGTGACTGGGCAGCAGTGTAGACAGGGCTGGGAAGAGACAAGAAATTGTGAAATGGAAGTTCTGGAAAATAGAAAAACTAATATATGAAGAACATGTAGTAGGATCTGGGGACAGTCTTTAATTCCCATTTGAGATTTTGAGCATGAGTTTAAAGTAAAATCTGACAGCAAATGCTTGTGTTTTCCTCCAGTGAGGTTAGCTATTCTGGGGAGGTGGAGAAGACCTGAGTGGTTAGGTTGAAACAGACCTTGGACATCACCAGTGTGTTGGACGAAAAGAATGGCCAGAGTTCAAATTGAGTAAATATGTGTGGACATCACATCCCATGCAGTGGGAGTACATGGAACTCAGGAAAGCCCACCCCAGTGGAAGTTCACGTTCCCATCATGATTAGCAGTTTAGCCTCAGAAAATCATAACACACTGTATTTAATTAAAGTGAATTGGAATTTAAATTCTGTCAGTGCATTTTTGACCTTGTAGTTATGCTGGAACTGTAAGCGTAAGCAGTTTACACAGAGATTTACATCTGACTATGATGAGTACATTATAAGTCATTTAAGTCAATCCTCATTCTGTCCTCTCTTATGGAGAGTCCTCCATTCTCAAAGTTTAAGAAAAACTCATCAGAGTGATGCCCCGCATTAACCAGATGGACCACAACACCAGTGTTTCCAAGCAGAGTGAAAAATGTAATTGTTAAACCGATGCCTGTGCCTGATGCTCACTCTGCATACAAGCATTGTGGGAGAAGATGAGTTAAAACCAAGAATTTGATTCATGAAATCAAAGTAAGAGGCACGGGGGGCCATTTGCCTTACCAGGTGGATGTCAGGCTGGACGTGGCCATCTGCATGTTGGAGCCTCTCATGACTTTCCTTCCCCCATCAGCTGGCCCAGACCTCTCTATTTAACTTGTAGAGACACTGTGCCATATTTTTATTCTGCAATTCATGGTCTTTCCTCTCCCTACATTCCAGGTAGCCCACTGGTTATTAGACAGACTTGCATGATTTTTTCAAATTTGCTATTTCCTAAGTGTAAAACCCAGAATCTTGTTTCATCTCTTGTCTTTGTTATTCATATCCAGCAACAATTCAGAAGCTCCTCCTTACAGGAAGAGGGAGGAGAATGCCCTTGTCTCTTTTGAGAAGCATTTGTCCCCAGGCAGGGTCTGGTGTATTGTCTCATCTAGTGTTATCTTACAGGTTTTTAGGAGAGCTACCAAGGCCCATCATTAACCTGGGGAAGTTGTCCCCACAACATTTGGATCATTACAATCTCCTGACCAAAGGGATTTTGGTTAAACTGTACATCTGCCCTTTCGCAGACACCAGGCATCCAGATTTGGTGAGTTCTAAACCTTCCCCCTATCCAGAGTCTAATCATACCCAAGAATCAAAGGAGATTTTTTTTCTTCCCCCCGAAGGAGATTTTTAAATGCTCTCAGGTTGAGAATGAAGTGAGATGAAATAAAAAGGCTAAAGAATGAGGTGTTTTTGTTTGTTTGTTTGTTTAAGATTTTGTGTATTTACTTGATAGAGAGAGCAGGAGTAGACAGAGCATCAGCTAGAGAGAGGGGGAGAAGCAGGCTCTCCGTTGAGCAGGGAGACCAATGCAGGGCTCGGTCCCAGGACCCTGAGATCATGACCTGAGCTGAAGGCAGATGCTTAACCAACTGAGCCACTCAGGTGCCCCAAGAATGAAGGTTTTTATAACTGTTCATTTATCAAAAGTATTGATTATATTTGATTTGTTACAAATGAATACATTTTGCAAAAGACACATACGATTCTTGCCTACGACAATTCTTTTTGCCAAAGTTGGATTAACTGGAATTAGTCAAATGTGATGGTTTGTTCGCTCTTTACATATTTGATACATTATTTGTATGGAAAATAAAAAATATTAGAAGAATGGAGGAAACAAAGTTAAAGAAAGTATACCAGGACTAGGGACCTCTCTTCTTAAGCTGCACACGCTGTAGTGTTTGTGGTTTGAATCAGAAGGCAGACTTTGGTCAATGAACCATTTTCTGGTTTGGTGAATCCTAGTTGATAGCCCTTGTTCCACTCATCCCTCATATGAAGGCCATAGCTGCTTGGACTCTGCATGGTGCCTGATACATTAATATACTATGATATAATTATTATACACATATATGATACATTATCATCTATGCTTTATTTTTTTTAGGTGGGCATCTTTGGGTCCATAAAGGTGGCTGGAACAAAACCAGGGGATGTGGGTCCATATTCTGTCTTAATTATGTGATCTGGGCCCATATCCTTTGCATATGTGATCCTTCAAAGATTTCACAAAGAGATTTTCTAGGTCAGCACACACCTGTGAAAGACAGCTGTCTACCAGACATTGTGTGTGCTAGGAATTTCCTGTATATTGTACCTACAATTTAGCAAATTCCATGAGGTGGGGATAGTTACCCCATTTCACTCCACCAGCAAATGGTAGAGCATCTAGGTTATAGTAAATCCAATATCCTTGGAATAATGGAAATAAAATAATGAATTTGGTCATACTCCTTCTTCTTTTAGATTTTATTTATTTATTTATTTATTGAGAGAGTACACATACAAGCAGGGATGGGGGCAGGGTGCAGAGGGAGAGAATCTCAAGCTGACTCCACACCCAGCAAGGAGCCTGACATGGGGATCAATCCCAGGACCCTGAGGTCATGAGCTGAGCAGAAATCAAGAGTCAGACTCTTAACCAACAGATCCCCCCAGGCTCCTAGGCAATACTCACTCTTTTTTTTTTTTTTTAATTTAATTTCAATCAGCCAACGTATAGTACATCAGTAGTTTCAGATGCAGTGTTCAATGATTCATTAGTTGCATATAACACCCAGAGCTCATCACGTCAGGTGCCCCATCTCCCCACCTCTCTCCCCTCCAGCAACCCTCAGTTTCTTCCCTCGAGTTAAGAGTCTCCCATGGTTTTTCTTCTCTCTGATGACTTCCCATTCAGTTCTCTCTCCCTTTCCCTATGATCCTCTGTCCTGTTTCTTATGTTCCACATATGAGTGAAACCATATGATTATTGTCATCTTCTGATTGACTCTTTCGCTCAGCATGATATGTCCCAGTGCCAACCATGTGGCTGCAAATGGTAAGTATTCATCCTTTCTGATGGCTGAGTAAGATCCCACTGCATATATATACCACATCTTCTTTATCCATTCATCTGTCAATACTCATTTTTTAGGGAAAATATAGACTTAGTAAGGAGAATGTGGCCAAAGAAAGAGGGTTAAAAATGATATTTTAAAACTGTATATTTTTCCTAAACTTGAAGATCCACTATGGGAAATTAACAAGACACCATCTTTTGTGATAAAGGGAAGAGGAGATTTCCTTTCATTCTAAGTTGCAAAGGTATCAACTCCTACACACTCATCAGAGATGCCAAGAAAGAAGCGAAGTGGGAGCCTGTGATTTCAGTTACCTCTTTCTTGTACTGTTTCCCACCATGTCTGCTCACGCCCCTATATTCACACAAACACTTTAAAGTCACTCTCACAAGCAAAGAAGGGAAAAATACCAATGACGTGAAATGCCATCCAGCTGGATCAGCATTAAACCAGACTGAGGTAGACTAGACCAGGGTGACAGTGACCTGGGGCTGGCATCTGTGCCCTCCTCCCACTGGCCCCCTTCTTGAGTCCTCTCAGCTCACTCTCACTGCAGATGAGAATCAATACAGTTGGGGCACCTGGGTGACTCAAGTCCATCAAGGGTCTGATTTCAGCTCAAGTCATGATCCAGGGTCCTGGGATGGAGTCTCTTATCAGGGTCCCTGCTCTGCTCAGTGGGGAGTCTGCTTCTCCCTTTCCCCTCTCCACCACTTGTGCTTTCTCTGGCTCACTCTTCTCTCTCTTAGATAAATTAAGAAAACGTTTAAAAGAGAGAGAGCGAGAGAGAGAATCAATACAATGAAAAGAAACAGAGTGAAATAAAAATAAATAAAATAAATTAGAGTATGGGCCACCATTCTACTGAGAAGAATACAGTTGATTCTACTGCCACACTTGTATCACTGAATACATTATGCCCCCCCCCTGCCCAAAAGCTTATAAATTCTGCTGGAAGACTTCCCGGTGAAATTAACTGGAGTTCATAAAATACAAATGAAAGCTAATTGAGACAACTTTTGCCACAACATGAATGAGGACCTGAAAGATGTTTTCCAGAGTGATTTCCAAGCTCACATTAATAACCAGATAAGACGCCAAATCATTTTAAGTGGAAGTTAGCTACCGAGTTCAAAGAGATATTTCCATTTTGGAGGGGATTTAATCTATGTCTGTTTCAAGTTTAAAAACAGCTAATAAAGGGAAAATATTTTGTGAGGTCTGAAAAATCCAACACAACATTACCTTTGCTCATCAGGCACCCCAGATATTAAACTAAGCTAAGACTGATGTGTCTGGACCCATACTCATAGACAACTCTATATTTCAGTTGGGTCACACCATAAATAAGGCTACATCAGCCGACTTCTGCCTCTAAATATAAATCTTATGTTTAGGCTAAAAATAGTTAATTCACATGCAGTGCAAGAATTCTGGCTCCTGAAGTTTATTTTGAAATTGCCCTATTCTGAGTTGAATGGCTGTTCTGTAATTTATCCATGCTTCTGTGGGGGAATGTACCAGAAAACTGTTCATTTTTAATGGAACTTCTACGTAAATGAAACTATCATTCTTCAAAAATGCAAAGAAAATATAGTTTCTCTGTTTTGACAAACCCTCACCAAAAGAATAGAACATTCCACAAAAGTATTGATCGGACTTTACTGAACAGCTTTATCCTTCGGAGTAATCATGGGCCAATTTAGTGTTTACCTGGCTCTGTGATCAGGGCTGTTGGACAGTGAGAGCATTTGATGATTCTGGCTCACTGAGGTGAAACACAAGGTTGGAGTTTGGAGACCATTTGTATATTTAATGGCCTCCTTGAAAACTGTTCTTGGGGGCCCTGGGCCCTTCAGGCAGATGTTACCTGGAAATAAGGCTTTTCCCTTTGGATCCCTTCTCACTGCTGTCAGCTTGTAGCCTCTCTAGACCCTGAGTCATAAACAACACGACCCAACTTGGTTCAAGTGTAGCAGTTTGGATTCCTAACACAATGCTGGGCTTGGGGTTTAAAAAGTGTGCTGGAATCATCTGAAGAACTGGCCAGTGGCCAGTGGCTTGCAAACGAAGACAAATCCTTACCCACTAGGTCCTGTAAGGGGTCTCCTCTGGGGCAGCCCTTGGGGCCACTCCCAAGTCTGTAGTAACCCTTTTCTACCGCCAACCCACATGGTAGACCAGCACTCCAGAAAGTCCCAGAGGTCAACATCCACTAACCTCTGAGTGGAGGGCTAAGACTGGCCACCCCTCCAGGCCCAGAGCTGGGGTCTGAAGTCACTGCAGGGGAGAATGGCCCACAGGTAGGGGGGACGGATGCCCTTGGAACTGGGAGCTCAGTCCCGAGTCAGAGGAAAGTCATGTTCATGTCCATGTTTCAGACCACGAGGCACCCAGGTTTTTGGTTAAATATTATTCTGGTTGCATTTGGGAGGGTGTTTCTGATGACACTGGGATCTGAATCAGCCCAATGAGTAAAGAAGAGGGTCCTCCCTCAGCCAATCCACTGAAGACCTAAATACAACACTAAGGTGAAGAAAGGAAGAATCTGCTCTTTTTGCCTGGCTAGACTGGGCCATCAGTCTTCTTCTGCCCTTGGACTGGGGTTCTTACACCACTAACTCCCGGTGTTTGACCTTTCACACTCCAGGTGGAATAGTAGCACTGGCTCTGCTGGGTCCGCACCTTGCAGACTTGGGATTTCTCAGCTTCCAAGCATAATCCTGTGAGCCAATACCATGCATCTATAGACCTTGTCTGTCCTGTTTTTCTGGAGAACCCAGTTGAACACAGGACCTACCTGGACCTCCTACAGGAGCTGAGTGCCCAGACCATGGGCAGGACTGACCCTGATTGCTGAGTAAGGACACCCAGACAAACAAGACAGGCATCCAGCTTAGTGGCCAGGGCTCATGAGAGACACTGGGGCCCAGAGGAGTGACTGACTTGCCCAAAGTTATGGAACCACTAATTTTTATAAAGTCACAGTCATTGCATCCACTGGTGTGATGATGCGCCTCTCTGTCTGGGTAGGCTGGATGGGCAGGGAGGACAGTGCAGGGAGGAGGAAGATCAAGGCAGGTGCACCCAGACGGCTGTCCTGACGAGGGGACATGGTGAGAAAGAGTGCAGATGAGCATGTTTCTGGGAGCATTCGCCCGCTGATCACATGACTGCCGCTTCATTTATTCATTCATTCACTCATTCATTTATTCCTCGGTCCTCCCACCAAAACCTAACATTAATTTCCCGCCTCACTGCTAGATGAGTTAAGATCTCTCCATTCAAAAAGCTGAGGAAAGGTCTGACGACCTTCTGGGGAGGCTTCGGGGAGGGAAATCTAAGCTGCGCAGGTGGGTCCCCTCTGTCCACACACTTAACTGAGCAGAGAGCGGAGGCCTGTCTTTCCCTCGGGGAGCTCCCCGCACTCTGTCTCTGTGTCCCTGGGCCACCTGTGAGGACCCTGCGCCGTGGCTGGACCCCGGGTTCCTTCCACCGGACATCGTGAAGGAAGCCCGAAGACGGTGTCATCACAGCGACAGCCTCCCTCATGGTCACAGCACCCACAAGCCGGCTAGACGGGCGCTACACGCAGTTGAGGTCTGTGGCTTCACCCAGACGCCCGGGCCATGCTCTTGGGAAATAAGTAAGCTTCCCAGCCGCGTGTGGACAAACAGCAGCAGAAAACAGGTTTTGCACATGAAAATGTGGGGAGGGAAGAACACCTGGGAGGGGTCCGCTGCAATGGGACGGTGTGCAGCAGACCCACGAGGTGAGAAAAAGCCGTATTTTGTGTGTCCAAGAGCTCGCACGGTTACCAAACGTCGAGAGCAGACCCACGACGGTACTGCACCCGGGGGAACTGAACGCACCGTCCAGGAGACGTTCCCCTCAATTTAAAAGGGAAACGTACAGATGAAGACAGTTCGGTGAAAAACACAAGAGCTACAAGCTATAGATCCAGGAGGAGGATAAACAGCTCGTGTGCACGCAAGCGGGGGGCGCACACGGGCGAGTGTGTGTGCGCATGCGCGTGCACCTGCCCCTCTCCAGGATGCGCCCAACAGGCAAAGTCACAGGACTCACAGAGAAAAATATTCTAAATCTGAAGAAAGTTTTCAGCGGACAAAGAAAATAATGAGAGGAGGGGGATCTCCAGACACGACTTGGCAAATTTTCTGCTTTTTCCAAAATAAAGGGAACCCATATAAAAATGTATAGGGTAAGCTAGAGGAGGTGGGGGAGGGGAATGACGACCGACAAAGAAAACAAAAGAGGAAGTTAGCATTAGGAAGATAATAAAGTCCATAGAGAATTTTGTTAAGAGCAAAGCAAAACCACGTGGCAGCAGATGCCCACGTGGGGCGCGGACCAAGCCCTGAGTCAGCTTTCAGGGAGACGTGCCCTATCCTGTGGGAGCTGCCTCATTCTGCCCTCTCCCTGGTCCCCCTGTGGTGTGGGCATGGACCGTACATAGCTCTGGAGGCACCTGTCCCCAGAGTCAGAAGCATTTGAATTCTGCAGGGATGGGATTTTTTGTTGTTGTCTTTTTTTCTCTTGTGCTCCTGTTTTGCTTTATTTTCTATGCAGCTCCCTTAGAAACTTCCACTCTGTCATCTATTGCAAGAGGCATCGTTAATTTATGTATCACTAAGAATATGAAAACAACAACAAAAAAAGCCAATTATACTCAGACATCTTATCTGATAGATGTTAAAATGTGGAGAAGGAAAACCAAGAAGAGCCTTAAAATTGGGGACATTCACTATTTTCCAGGTAGTTCTATGTCGATAACCGTACCCAAAATTCTTTCGGAGGTAGTTCTCAAAATCTCCATATTTCTTTGATGTTGGCCTTCCAGGGTCTTCTGGGAACCTGAACCAGACTGCCCTGGACTAACCTGGAACAAGAGGTGGGAAGTTAGTTGCTGTCCCTGGGGCTTTGCCTGGGTTCCTTATAACCCAAGAGAGGTCCCTCTAGGTCTGTGATGTTCCTGGCCTTTCTGTCTTATAGGGGCTTCACAGAAACTCGTGTTTTTCACTATGTAAAACTACACATTTGGGATGTCTCTGTCCCTTTTCATTTCTGAGAATTGGAGTATCCATTCTATCCACTTGTATTAGCTGAAAACTTGGGGTGAGTTCCTTAAACACAGATTCCTCATCTGGAGAAATGAGCTGTGGAGTAAATAATTGGGTGTTTGAAAAACCCTAAGAGACAGACTATCACATCTATGTGCCTCCAGACTGGCCCCTGATGGCTCGTGTATGACTCAGGTGTCTGGGATGTGGAAGTGAGAAGTGGGCCTGCGCCCCAAGTTCTGTCCTGGTGGGTTCTCGGAGAAGACACAGCTCTGCTGTGGCCTTAGCCACCTCCTAGAATCAAATGCGCGTTTGTGTTAACCATTATGCCAGAAATGGACGGATTCAAGCATGTGTTACAGAGGCCTGAGATGAAGAAGCTTATCCGGCCGAGAAAAGGGAACTATTTTCTTTTAAACTATTTATTATTGAGAAAAACACATAATACTATTACCTTTGTTCTGCAAAGAACTTAGAACTTTTACTCAGTCAGTGGATTTTGATCTTTGGTACTGAAATGTGGCATGTAGCCAGTGACCTTGTATAAACAGTCCTGTGCTGAGAGCTGCCCCATCTGGTCCAAATCCTCACATTCAGTGTGTTTTAATTCCCATTGGCATTTCCTGCCAGTCAAGATGCCCATGCAGGATGTCTGCCCCAAGGCCATTTCCCACTGAATCTTTTGCTTAACTAAGAGGTTCATTCAGGTGCTGTGGGGGGAAAGAGGAGGTAGGTATGGAATTGGAGTTGCAGAGGGGAGGAAGGGCAGGTGTGGAGGGGAGGGAGATGTCATAAGTGAAAGATGTTTGTAAATCTTCACAGTGCAGAAATAGTAAAGGAGCTAATTTTTCTAAACATGTCACCCAGGAAATCCCATACCTGGAAATTGAACTCTAGTCTTTTCATTTTCTGAAACCCATACAAGTAAAACCCCAGAGTTCCCTCTTATTTTAAAATTTAATGTATTCATTTTCAAATATTTAATCAGCCTCTGAGTTTTAGTGCATAACATGGTTTTTAAAAAGGAAAATAATGCAAGCACTAAAAAGGCAGGTAGGATAAACTGCATGGAATCACACATGAAATCCTCCCGTGCCCAATGTCAGGACCCTTTGCGGAAAGAACCACTGTTAATAGGATTTCCTGGACACCTTCTACGCGTGTACAAGTTGCTTTGTTGGATTGTATTTTTAAAGAAATGGGATCATACTACACATAATGTTCTATAGAATGTTTCTCTTTCAAGTAGTAGATAAAAGCCAGGGGACATCAGGACAGAAAAGCACATTTTCTTTAGGATGAGAGCTTGGGTGCTGCAGGTGTCCAGAGCCTGGGTAGACACCCAAACCCTTCAGCCCATCTTAGGGGCTGACAGAGACAAAGCCCACGTGAACACATAGGCTGTTCACCCGCCAAAGTCGCTGGCTCTGGGAGGAAATCTCTATCCAGTGGGTCAGTGCCTACACGGACAGGTGAACGCCTCTTGGGAGACCTGAGTGCTGTGTGCCATGCAGGACACGGCAGAGCTTAGCTTCCTGACCTGGTCTCAGACGCTTGCATGGATCTCTGCCTGGGCTTGTGTGCTGAGACAGTCTGCATTTTCTGTGAGCTGAGTGGGCATTGCTTGTCCCTTGGAGACTGATTTCTGGACATGCTTTGAAGTTTCCTAGGCCAGGAAGCCCCTCCTCCCCAGGCGGGTCTCTGGTCCTGAGAAGCAGCCCCCCCCCCCCCCCCCCCCCCCCTCCCCCACCCCCCCGCCCCAGGCTCCCCCAGCCCACCCACCCTCTCCTCCTCTTCCAGGGCTCAATGCCTGGGGGTTTCCCTACTCTGACAACCCTCACAGCCCAGTCACCGTAATGAAGGAAGCTTCGAAAGTGCTCTTAGAAGGAGAATAGCATCTTAGCAGGCCCCTGGGACCGCTGACTCAGAAGACAGAAATCCCAATTCAAGGTCCACTCTCTGCCAGCTCCTGGGCCTGGAAAGCCCTCCTATGCTCCCACCACCGTCTTTTTCTGTGAGTTTTGTGGGCCGGACCTCGACAGGCATCACGATCTCTTTTCCTAGAAACACTTTCCTGAACTCCAGTGTTCCCTGCATTTCATCCTGAGGGCATTTTTCCATTCTATTCTCCTTTTTGCCCTGATGTTTAGTGCCCACTTATGAGTTAGTGACTGTTGGGTTGGCGGTTCCAGGAATGCAGGAGGAACAATAGAAATGACCGCCGCGGCCGCCATCTTCCAGCCCCCTCCCCACCAGCTTCCTTAACCCTAGACTCTCCCGCCAAAAGGTGTATACCGAGATCACGTCTCCCTAGGTAACCTGATACCTATGCAGGAAACAGGAGTATCACAAGCCCTCACCCCAGACCTCCAGATCACCAAATATGGATCTGAGCCCAAGCCCTGCCTTGGCCCAATAAAAGACTCCTGCCAACCCCCTCCCAGCGCGACTTCCCCCACCCCCCTTTCCGAAGTCCAGGAGCCTCGCCCGAGGGTGCCCACCTCCTCCGGGCGTGACTTTCCTGGCTCCCCTTCTCCTGAGCCCAGAAAGTTCACCAGAGACGCCTTTAATAAATCTTGCCTTGCGCCTACCTTGCCTGGTGTTGTGTTTACCCCGCCTGCGAAACTTTACAGTGACAAGCAAACTGAAAGTGAGAGTTAAGCACCGTGTCAGAGAAATGTATAGATAGATATCTGTATCTATCTATCTATCTATCTATGAGATTATTTTTTCCAACAAGAGCACCTGCTGGAAAGGCACAGACATGGGGACATTCAGTCAGTCGATGCCCCTCCCAGGGGCACTTGCACGGATCCAAGCTCCCAGGACTTTCCTGGTCACAGGGGTGAGGAATAGCCGCACTCAAGGACCTTAACCCCAGGAAGGGAAAAGGCTTTATTATTCCCAGGGAGGAAAGTCTGAATCTTTTCACTCTCCTGAGATGGACGTGTGGTGGGGGGCACTTGGCAATCCCTCGGTATAGTTTCTCTGGGGCCAGGCCACCCAGATGCAGACCCAGATGCCAGGACATGACTTAGGTGATGTGTCGTCTATTTTCCAATGGCAACCCCTCCTTGCAGCTTGGCCTCCCCACATCCCTACCTCACTCACTGAGTGGCTTCACCCCTTCAAATGACTCAGGTGAACACGTGAAAGATCCTTCTGGGGAAGCCAAGAAGCAGAGGTGTGGTTCCCTCCCCAAGAGCACACATCTAGGCCTTGGCCACACTGGCATGAAAACCACCTCTTCCGAGCAACCTTCCCTCCATGTGCTCCATTATTGTTGTAATGGCTTTAAATGCCTGCATCTTCTTCTAGACAGACTTGGATCTGGAAGTCTCCAGACCCACAATAATCACGGAGTGCGTGTGTCACGGGGAAGGAGGAAGGAGGAACACGAAGGGTTTTCAACCACAGGACCAGGTGTTTGTGAGGCCAGCAGAATTACAGCCGCTAAATGAGCCCCCTGTTCCACCCCACAGGGGTGGAATGTCTTCCAAAGGTATGAAAGACATATGAGAAGTGTTTGTATATGCAACCAGGAGGCCCCAAGCCTTGAATATATTTTAAATTAAACAGTCAGATGAAAGAATCATCTGTTTCTTTTATGTCTAATCCCCCCTGATAGGTCTGCCTCAGCCGTCACTGGGGGACCCCCAGGTGCAGACTGGCCATGTTGCTACTGTTGGTTAAGTTGGCAAGGAAATGCAAAATTTATTTCTTAAGAGATGATTTTGTTCAATGAAATACCATGCAATTTGTCAAATACTTTAAATGTCAGCATCAGGGGAACCTGGGTGGCTCAGTCAGTTAAGCATCTGCCTTTGGCTCAGGTCATGATCTCGGAGTCCTAGAATTGAGTCCCAGGTCAGGCTCCTTGCTCAGTAGGGAGTCTGCTTCTCCTTTGCCCTCTGCCAAGCTGCTCCCCCTGCTTGTGCTGTGTCTCTGTCAAATATATAGATAAAATAAAATAAAAATCTAAAAATAAATAAATTCTAAATAAATAAATAAGTGGCAGCATGAGTGAGAAATGTAAAAGATACTGCTATGGTATTTTAATCAATAGTTTCCTTGAGAAATATCAGAATATACACCCAAATATTAAAGCAGCCCCTCCCTCTGGGTTTCATTAACATCCTTGCATTATTAAACCACCACAGCTCAATGGCTTAAAAATTCAAACGTTCTTGAAACTAATAAAAAAAAAATACTTAATCCATAATGTTTACTTATAATGTGTATTTGACACAGTTTTACAAAATTACAAGAGTTTTAAGGTATATATTACTTTGAAATTGAATTTCAGATTTTCAATTAGTGGAAAAACACAAAGTCTAAATCCAATTTCTGGGCCAAATAAAGTGATTTATTTCTCAATCAATCCTTTTTAATTATTAAAATTTCAGCTTACACATTTTAAAAATAGTGCCGTTTATTTAAAATTTATCCAGAAATTCCCCAACTATCACATTCTGTTTAGAACCATTCTTCTTAAAGACCTATAGAGTGCTTTTTTTGGCTCTTTGGAGGTATTTCTTGTTACTGTTGTTGTTGTTTTTTAATTATTTTAGACGTTTTTGTGCCATTTCTGTGTGTTTACCTGGAGTTCCTCCTCTTGGTGAGAGGAGGTGCGAGGCAGTAGCATTCATTACAGGCACGAGCCAACAAAGCCACCAATATTCACTTTATTTTGTCATTTCCAGTGTCTCCCCTCCCAGTGTCAAGACTCCTTCACTGCCATCTGTTCCAGCTAACAGATCCCTTCTGCTCCAGGAGGCTCATCTGTTTTGACCTTGTTGCATTCAGCTGCCCCTCCTTCATAACTCCCCTGCATGTTCCCAGCTGGCCAGTACTGACCCAGAGGTAGGGACATCTCTAAACAGGAGGGCATTACAGAAGAAGAAACTTTCCACCTTCAACAGCCTTAAAGATGTGAGGGTCAAAATTATTCAGGGAGTAAACGTGAGGGAACAGAAGGCTGGCTGAGGACAAAACAGAAGGGGACCCCTTGCAACCTCCCCCACCCCCTCCTCCTGGTGAAACCTGTGACATTCTTCCAGGAATCTCCCAACTAACTTCCTGGTAATGCCTTGCTAGAGGGAAAAACAACCTGAACTGGACAATGGCCAGGCCTCTTCTTTAACATATGAAAATCCTTTAGAAACCTCCCTTTCCCTTTTCCTTATCTCCAACAACCCCCCGGGGGCAGCAGTTCTTTCTGGCTGCAGGTCCTGTCTCAGAGCTTTAACAAAAACCACTATTTTGTACAATAAATAAACAAATAAATAAAATAAGAAAGAAGAAGAAGAAGAAAAATAAATAAAGCCACCTTGCTGTCATTATAACCTGCGCTAGGGGAGGGATTGTGTGTGAACAGGCTGCTTGCCCACGCCCTCCAATACAGCAGACACCAGTCCTGGGGCTACAGGGCAAGCGGAATGTGGCTGGTGGATGGCAGGACTGAATTTTTCATTGTATTTTAATTAACTAAAGTTTAAATAGCCATCCAGGGTCAGTGCCTGCTACACTAGTCCCGCAGAATTCTAGGGTCTCCACAGCACACAAGTGAAAAGAGGTTTCTTTAGTTACATGGAGGAAGAATGCATCTGGGGTTTGATCCTCTGGATACTTACCCAGTCTTCAGCTTCCTTCTGTTGCCCTGCCACCCTGAGACTGGGCTTGGAGGGCCATCGTCCTGTGGGCACCTGTCTCCAGGCTTCAGCCGGAGCCTAGCTCTTGTGTTTCCCCCACAGCCACGTCCACCTGTTCTAGAGACTCTAATGATGGGGTGACGGGGCCAGCCAACAACTCCTGCCAGCCTTGGGGGACCAGGTGTTGAGAGCGAGATAGATAGATAGATCCTGAGCCTCTTCATGTCCACCGCATTGATAGAGGCCTTGAAGTTGGGATTCCTTCCCTGATTCCTTCATGATGATTCTTCTGCTGAGAATGCATCCTCCAGTTTTCTGATTACCTGCTCGCATCTTGGTGGAACCCGGGCACCAGGGCTGCTCCCTGCATTCAGCCAGTGGTAAGCCAATGCCAATAGGGTAGCCAGACTGCCTGTCGTACAGAGATTTCTCTGCGGAGAGAGCCAGTGCTTCTGACCCAAACCTACCACTGCCCCATCCACCCTCTCCCCACCCCCCATCAATCTATCCATCAGTGGCCCGAGTCTGTTATGACTGGTTAGTGCCCACATTTTGAATGTCACTTCTCTCTGATGTCTGTGGCACCTGCCCGGTGACTGTCTGCTGGGAAAACACCCTCCTCCTTCCTGCCCTGGGCTTCTCTCCAAATGTCACCTTTAATAGGGTTTGTTTCACATTATGAAAACTCCGTTTGTTTGCAGTGCGTTCATTCTTCCCCATTAAAAAAAAAAAAAAAGATTTTATTTGTTTATTTGAGAGAGAGTGAGCATGAGCAGGGGGAGGGGCAGAGGCAGAGGGAGAAGCAGACTTCCTGCTAAGCAGAGAGCCCCACAGTGGGCTCAATCTTAGGACCCTGAGATCACGACCTGAGCCTAAATCAAGAGTCGAATGCTTAACC
This sequence comes from Mustela nigripes, assembly GCF_022355385.1. Taxonomy (NCBI): domain Eukaryota; kingdom Metazoa; phylum Chordata; class Mammalia; order Carnivora; family Mustelidae; genus Mustela; species Mustela nigripes. The sequence continues at coordinate 95,257,408 of NC_081560.1, read as the reverse complement.
GCCTGAGCCACCCAGTTGCCCCTTAAAAGATGGCAAATAAATTTTAATAATAATAATAGTGGTTTGTCATAAGTGATGGGATCGGGCTCAACATTATTATACCCTAAGCATTTCTATAATTTCCAAATATCATAGAATAAACATGCCACTTTCTAAAATCAGGATTGATTTTCAGGTACAGAGCATATGTGTATGTACACACACAAGGTTATACGAGCCTGGAAAGGCAGACAAGACTCTATCACTGGATGTGCTCTCAGCTTTGCTTAGTGGAAGAATTTAAATATAGAGAGAGAGAAGTAGATTAAGAAGACAGAAAAAGGTGATTGGGATTCTCACTGGATACACCTCTGTCCTTTGGCAGTGTTTTCTGCATTGATTTCAATGAGAGCAGGCTTGTTGTAGAATCAGATGGAAATATCACAAGGCAGGGGGACAGCCGTGGTGATGGCTGTGTCCCCACGGGTGCTCACATCCTCCCACACTGACCAAAGAGTGGTGTACGCTCGCTGCAGGCTTTACCCACATGCTTACACACATGCTTCCCGTAGCCCGATGACCTGGGTTGGCTCTGGTGTTCTCCGGTTGGTTAGAAAATGTAAGAAAACAAATTGGTCTCCCCAAAAAACCTGGGTGTTGATGAGGTTTGGGATATTTACTTCTTGTTCCATTTTGTTTTATTTTACTGCTACTGTAAAGCAAAAAGAGCAGAAGCACACTTGGGATAGAGCCACCTCCTGAAAAAAATGTGGACCTAGCCAAATCCATTAAATAATACAGTATCTTTGCATTACCCTTCCTCTCTCATTTCCCCAGCGATCTTCTTCAGCATTCCACTTTATCAAGCTGGAAGAAGCTTTAACAATCCCAGGCTGGGGGCGCCTGACTGGCAGTCCTGTGACAGCGGTGACAGGAGGGTCCCTCCAATAAAAGGCTACAGCCATCTGCACCTGCAGTGGATTTGGAGAAAGTTGATTTTTTTCATCCTTGGAGATATTCCAAGCTTGTGTTCAGAAAAAGGCGATCACCCATCTCCCACAATCCTTCGTTTCCACGCAGTTGTTGCTAAAAACAACTGAATCCCCACTGAAGCAATGCCCCCCCAGAATGAAATTCAGTCACTCCAGACTCATCTTTTACAAATATTTCTGAGACTTGAGCTTTTCTCTGTCCCAGTCGAATGTGTTAGGAAGCAAGATTTCAAGCAACTGGAGACATGTCTATTCCCAAATCTCTAATCGGTTTCTGTCTTCCTGTAAGTCTCTGGGGGGAGAGAGTGTCGGAGGAAAATCAATGCAGACTAAAAGTCAGCACGGGCAGGACTGGGAAGGGAGAAGGCGGTTTCCCATTTCAAGTGACACAGCAGAGATAACCGAAGGGAGACAAAGAAACCAAGTGTATTTCACCTGTTTGCAGAAGAAGGCTTCTGGAGGTTTCCCGAGGTTTATTGATCCCCCCCCCCCCATCGGTGCACATTTAAGCCCTTTGTGCTGGAGGCTGGTGGTCTGTTACAGGACAGGACAGGAGAGCCAAGGGAAGGTGACTGGCTTTCTTGGGATGGACCGTGCCAGTGAGTGGCAGGGAGGGCACCAGCCAGTGATGCAGACATCGAAGGGTCATGATTTTCATATTTGCAAAAATTGAAAGTAGCCCATTACTTGCAAAACAGAGATTGTAGTATGGACTGCAGGCAAAGATCCTCTGATCATTGGTGACAGTCAGACTAGTCCAACCTTATGCATTTTAATGAGCCCATTTTCCCTACACAAGCACTTTTAAAAGATAGCACCAAGGTTTCTGAAGGAAAAAGAGATTGTTTTCATGGTGATTGTATTGCCTGTGAATTATACGATTGTCCCATGTGTCTCTTTTTGACTTCAATCTAATCTGCCCCTAAATATAAAGAGGACATCCTTCTTTATCTTGCTAGAAAAGATTACAGATTTTTGTTGCATCCCTATTCAGGCTGTATTAAAACACAAAAACATGTGGAGAGAAAGCAGAACTTGGGGTAGACTGCCCAGGCTGCCCAGGGACCTCTGCCCTGGGTGGGCCACGGGGCCACAGAGCACCTGCTGGTACCACGTCAGCCATGGAAGCAAACGCCAGGTGATGGGAAGAGTCCATGCAGAGTACCCTACTCTCAAGGTTTACATGGCGACACATCCCTCATTAACCAACCATTTGCTTCATCATCAGGTTTTTGTGGCGCACCCAGTATGCTCTAGGCTTGCCTTAAAGGAACAAAAAGGAAAATCACTACATCCTACTATACGCATGGATTTATCTATGCCTTTTCTATTGATCTATTTATCTAACTACCGCTATGTAGACAAGCTGATTAATTGAGAGATCTAAGTATGTGTGTGTTAGTGATCTATTTTTTTAGAAAAGATTTTATTTATTTATTTGAGTCGTGCTTGAGAGAGACCACAAGGAGGGGTGGGGACAGAGGCAGAGGGAGAAGCAGGCATCTCCCTGAGTGGGAAGCCCGATGTGGGACTTGATCCCGGGGCCCTGGGATCATGACCTGAGCTAAAGGCAGACACTAACCACTGAGCCACCGGGCAGTACAATAATGACCTCTCTCTATACCTACCTATCTCTCGATTTCTCTGTCTTCCACCGCAGAGGGAAAGCTTCCTTTCTGCCTCTCAGGTGCTGTGGCCAGCCTAAGAATTAAACCAACCTCAGACAGACTCGCAGGTGAAAAGCCTGCATGTTTATTTGCCCCTTTTACAAGGGAATCTTCAAAAGGAAAACAGGGACTCGCTGGAGCGGCCGGGCCCAAAAGATTCCACCTATTTCTACACAAAGAACGTCCCACCATGAGGCTGCGATGAGACTCTGGCGGGCCGGGGATGGGAGAGGCCCTGGGGAGCCTGTGCAAGCTCAGGCTTATTCCAGCCCCACATCAGGGTCAGCTTCCCATCTCTGGTAGAAAGAACATTGTTCTCTTCCTGGTGCAGGGGCAGCCTCTTTCTCAGGGGAGATCTCAGGAATCATTTTCAGGTAGGAAAGGGGAGATGAGAAAACCCTTCTCGAACTCTTTCTCCAGTGCCTTCAGTGGAAGAATCAACTGACAAAGTGGCATACTTAGAGGTGGCGTGTTCTCCCTTACGATCACGTCCTCCCTTACTATCATTTATCGATCCAACCATCCATCTGTCTATCCAACCATCCACCCCCTCACCCCCCCACCTATCCATCCATCCATCCATCCATCCATCCATCCATCCATCCATCTGTCCATTTGTCTGTCTATCCGTCTATCAGTCCATCTGTTCATCTATCTATCTATCCATTTATCCATCTTTTATCCATCCATCTGTTTATCATCCATCCATCCATCCATCTGTCCATCCATCTATGTATTTATCTGTCCATCAGTGTGTGTATCTATCATTCTATCTATCTGTCTATCCAGCTATCCGTCTGTGTATCCATCCATCTGTCCATCAGTCTGTCCATCTATTTATCATCTATCTATCCATCCTTCTGTCCATCTATTATCTATCTTTCAATCCATCCAACCTTCCATCCAACTATCTATCCATCCAACCATCCATCTGTCCATCTATCCATCTGTCTGATTGTCTGTCCATCTACCCATTTCTCTGTCTATCTGCTATCTATCTGTCTATGTGTCTATCTATTTCACATGTGTGGAAAGCCTCTGTGTGCTAGTGCTTGGGCCCTGCCAAGAAAGATCCTGCCCTCAGGACAGTCAGGGTCCTTTTTGAAAACTTCCTAGGACCTGGGTCCACTCACCCATTGCTTCCCCAACACCATAGAGCTGGGGTCCTCTGACACCTGGCTAAGGTGTCATCTTTCCTGGGAATCACATGTACCTCACCTCCCATTCCACAGAATAGTGTTTCTTGCAGATCCGTTGGCAGTTGTCATATTTTATAAAATTTTTGGTTTCCCCATCCGTTCCTCACACGTGACCCTCCTAGGGCTTTTTCATCAGTACCCTCCAAGTGCCAGGAACAAAACAGGCTCTCAGTGCATGTGAAATTGTCACCACGGTTTGGGCATTCTCTCAACTGTGCATAGCCCGTGGAACATGGGCAGGGCAACTAGTAGTTCGTGTTCGGAAAGCAAAGGTTCCCAAATGAGGCGTCTGGATCTGAATTCCCCACCGTGCAAAACGCCAGGGGACATTTATACCCACAGGAATTATGAAAATGTTGAGCTTCTTTTGTGTTAATTAATTGCGTAATCCCATTCATGAGGGCGGAGCCCTCATGACCTAAATGTCTCCCCAAAATCACACCTTCTAATACTATCCTCTTGGCCATGAGTTTCCAACGTATGACCAGGCGGGGGCGAGGGCGGACTCAGAGTATAACAATCTGGAGACAGAAGATCCCTGGACAAGGCGCTAACTGATAACGTTGTCATAAAATTGGTCAAAGACGTAATACGCGGCCCATTAAAATGACGCTTACCAAGTGCAATGCTTGCTCCGTGGGTCGTGGAAAAGCAAAATACACAACTTAATTAAAGCATCATGGCAACTATGATCTAAAACTGTACTTAGAACCAAGAGGAAACACAATAAAATGCTAACTCTGATTTTATAGCTGAAAGGGATTTGGGAAACAGTGTCCTCCGATTATATTTTTTAAAATTTTCTACAGTTGGCACGTTCACATCTAAACAAATGTAGTTTTACATAAGGGGGACTCATCACTATGCCAAAAGCATGTCAACACACTTCTGCCTTGGACACGCTGTTGCTGCATTGCTGTGGGAGGTGGCGGGAAGAACGGTCACCCAGGATGGGTTTGAGCACCAGGAGCACCAGCGGCTGAAACTCAGTAGGGTCCTCCCTGGTGGTGGCTGCTAAGAGTGGGTGGGCTGGGTGGGCTGACATAGTCTGCTCTCAGAACCTCTGTGAGAGCGTGGACATCTGGCCCACCATAGACAGAAAAGTCCCATTTATATCTGTTCACAGGAACTCTGCAGCTTCTCCCCGAGGACCCATGACTGGGAAAAGAGCTCTGGGTTAGAAACCCCACCTAATGCTTCCCTCCATCTCTGTGGCTGCAATCCCCAGTCCTCACTGTTCAGGCTGACACAGACCTAAGACCTGATTTGCTGCCACGTGGAGGAGACCCAGATACACCAAAGATGGTCCCAGTTCATGTAGGACAGAGCAGGCTTCTAGCTGCCAGTGAATATGTGAGACGTTCTCAACTGTGGAAGATGCTCAGGCATTTTGAACGAGTCATCCAGACACATCCTCTGGGTCCAAAAATCCAACAGTAAGGAATCTGGGGGGTTATACCCTAATGCAGCTTCTTGCACCCACCACCCCTGCCCCAGGGCTCTGGTTAAACAAAAGGCTAAACCCTTCCATTGTTAAAATCTCCAGAGAGCTGGAGGAAGGAGTCGAAGAAATTCTCCCACTCCATGCAGAAGAAAAGCTCTGGCGTTAGTGGTTTGGAAGCTGGTACCCAGCGGAGACCAGCAGCTCCAAATAGGGTCTCCGGCCTCACGGACATTGGCATGTCAGCTATTAAGAAAGATTGCTGGTGGGCGCCTGGGTGGCTCAGTGGGTTAAGCCATTGCCTTCGGCTCAGGTCATGATCTCAGGGTCCTGGGATCGAGTCCCGCATCGGGCTCTCTGCTCAGCAGGGAGCCTGCTTCCCTTTCTCTCTCTCTGCCTGCCTCTCTGCCTACTTGTGATCTCTCTCTATCAAATAAATAAATAAAATCTTTAAAAAAGAAAGATTGCTAGCAACGCTGTGAATGGGAGGAATGGCTAACAGTGTTAGAATCACTGAATGTGAGGACCCCCCCCTCCCCGGTCTATAAGAAATGTAGACACATGATTGATTTTACTTCTAATAAAGATGTTTCCAAAACTGCTCAGACCGGCGTTGCATCACAGAATGGAAGGTTTCATTTTGTGTTCACTGAGCTCCCCGCTCTTTCTTTTCCCCTCCGTGATAATGAGGGATTACTATTCTTAGCTTTCCTGCTGTAGTCCTCTGAAAGGCTAGGGACAAAAAGAGAGGAATATCAGTAAGAAGAGTGAAAATGGGCCCATTTCTCTGCAACCGAAGAAAGGCATGTATTATTCCTTTGCATTGAGAACTGTGCTTGCAAGAAGTTTTGAGTATTTGTGGGAGTTTTTGTTTGTTTGTTTTTTAGCAAAAGAACAAAAAGGGTTTATTGCAATTTCTACATCAGACAGCTGCTAAATTCTGTGAAAGGAAATTGACCTGTAGGAAGTTGTAATTTTACTGAAGAGTCTGTGGTCTTGGTAGTGCTGGTAATTTTTTATTTCTGCATTCCCAAGGTAAAAAAAAAAAAAAAAAAAAAGCATCAATTCAGTTTTTGTTATTTTTTTTTAACGACAATCTTCCTCAATCTCCTATGGCTTTGTTAGACTTCTTATTTTAAAAAATAGGGTTTTCATGTACTCAATTAAACATTGGCAACTTCCTGTGATAAAGAGTATTTGTAGGAACTTGTTATGGAAGTCATAAAATTATAAACAAAATTGAAAGCAAGCAGTAATTTAGAAGAGAATACGTACGATATATGACAAATGATTACAGTCATTATTTATGAAACTATCTTACAGCTCAATAAGAGAAAAAGTCTTCTAGGAAGAAATGAGTAGAGATTTGAAAAGACAATTGAAAAAAAAACCTGAATAGCTAATATGAAACTGTCAGGTGACAAAAGTAATCAAAGAAACTCAAAAAGCAATGAGAATACATTTTTAAAAATCTATCATTTGTAGGGATGCCTGGCTGGCTCAGTCAGTGCAGTGTGTGACTCCTGATCTTAGGGTTGTGAGTTCAAGCCTCACATGGGGTGTAGAGATGACTGAAACATAAAATCTTTTTAAAAAATTTATCATTTTAGAAAATATTAGATAAAATAAAGCCATATTGGCAAAAAAAAAAAAAAAGTGGAGAATCAGGTATTAATAAAAGAGGTGTTGGTGAACAGTGGATGGAAAATCAAAAGCTCAGTTTCTAACAAGGGAACCAAGCTTGGAATATGTGTTCATTTCTCCCCCTCCTGAATCACAATGAGAGGACACTCTCTTTACCCTGCTGTGTTTTCCCCCTGGACAGGTTCATATGTTGTCATTTGGGGGGAAAGTTTGACTCTCATGGATTCTATACCTCCCTGCAGAAGAACTTGAGGAGGGAGACGTGAGCCAATCTCCCCCGCTTATTTTCATACAACAGCTTTATCGACATACAATTCATGCGCCAGAAAATTCATGCTTTTTAAAGTATGCAACTCGGTGGCTTTGGTACATCCTCGGAGCCATACAGCCAACACCCCTGTGTAGCTGAGAGCTTGTCACACCCCAGAAAGAAGTCCTAGTTCCTCAGCAGTCATCCCATTACCCAGTAAAGGCTTACACCAGGGAAAGGGGAAAACACAAACCCTCTCTAGAGAAACACTGTCAGTCATGCCCTTGGGATTCCCCAAGAATTAGAGAGTCAAAAATTAACTCAAAAATAAAAAGTGAGGGACGCCTGGGTGGCTCAGTTGTTTAGGCATCTGCCTTCAGCTCATTCCAGGGTCTTGGGATCGTGCCCCATGTCGGGGTCCCTGCTCAGAGAGAAGCCTGCTTCTCTCTCTCCCTTTGCCCCTCCCCTGCTTGTGCTCTCTTTCTCTCTCTGACAAGTAAATAAGTAAAATCCTTAAAACATAAATAAAAAGTGAATAAAACAAAGTGCAATGGGAGATAGCCAGCTGCAGTGGGAGGGAGTCTAGTGAGAGGAGCAGAGAAGACAGTTGTAGAACCCCAAAGGTGATTCAGATTACCAGAAGCAGAACTGAAAGGGGATATGTCCAAAATGTTCGAAGTAAGTAACTGAGGATGTTAGGGAAGAATGAGTGACTATGATAAATAGCATGGCTATTTAAAAAAGATAAAATTCTAGAAATAGAACCATCAACATCAGAATGAAGCTCTGGGTCATTAAAAACCAGATGAGGCATAACTGTAGAGATCATTTATAAATTAATATATAAAATTAGGAGAAATCTACAAAAAGAAAAGAAAAACAAGTTTTAAAAAATATGAGGGAGAAACCAATGTCCAGAGACAACAAACGTGTAGGTCTAAGGAACATCTCGCCGGGTTCTGGAGGAGTGAATCGAAACAAGGGGACAGACGGGAGTTTCCAGTCTCTAAAATCGAGCAAGATTTGAATCTCGAGATCCAAACATCCAATCATTATAGACAAGGTACATGGACAATCTTCACCTGGAAATGTCGGGGACCAAGCATTACACATAATCACGTAAGTGCGATTCACAAACATGAAACCCACAGGCAGGGGCATCTGGCCAGCCCAGTCAGTTAAACGTCTGCCTTCAGCTCAGGTCATGATCCCAGGACCCTAGTATTCCCATTTTTTTTTTCCATAAAGATAATATACACCAGGAACTCCTGAGTGGCTCAGTCTGTTAAGCACCGACTCATGATCTCAGCTCAGGTCTTGATCTCAGGGTTATGAGTTCAAGCCCTGCACTGGGCTCCATACTAGGTGTGGAGCCTACTTAAAAAAAAAAAAAAAAAGATAATACACACAAATCGGACTTGTACACTTCTTTTCAAACAAAGAAAAAGGAGTAGCAAAAACTGGTATAGTGGAAATGCTTTGAAGTTAGGAAAAAAATAAAAGCTAACAACAACAAAATGTTTGAATCTCTCCTCGCCCGCTGCTGGCTCAGTGATCTGATACGTATTCTTTACCTTGACAGCTAGGCAAGGACTGGGTTGTATTTGCGTTGTGTCCCTGGCACATAACATACATTCAGGCATACAGTAGGTGGGAAATAAATGTTTTTTGGGTGCATGAATCTCAGATTTTTAATTCATGACAATAGGATATGGAACATGCTTGATACACAGGAGATGCCCCTAGATGAGATGAATTCAGATGTATTCTCAACTCTCTATGTAGCTATTTTCTCAATATGACTTCCAAAAAGATTTGTATCCTGAAGGTCTCTACCTAGTTATCTTCCTGGTCTTTGTACTGGGTTGCTGTCACCCCATCTCAATCCCTAGACCTATAAATGTCAGTATCATTTGATAACCCTCCATCTCTTCCCCCTCTTCCCCAGACCATCTTTAAGTTGGTTGCCCTGTCTTGCAGATTTTGCTTCTGATGTGTTTCTCTAATTCTGTAGAGATGCAGGGAGGTCCCCGCACCATCTCTTGCTGGCTACGTGAGGTGCTCAGCAAGGGACCCGCTTTAGGATTCCTACAGGAGGCTCAGTTTTCCTGCCCTCGGAATGGCCTTGGATCATTTTTGTCAATCACATGACATCATGCACATGTGAAAATGCTTTAGAAACGTACTAGACGGGGCGCCTGGGTGGCTCAGTGGGTTAAACCTCTGCCTTCAGCTCAGGTCATGATCTCAGGGTCCTGGGATCGAGCCCCACATTGGGCTTTCTGCTCAGTAGGGAGCCTGCTTCCTCCTCTCTCTATCTCTGCCTGCCTTTCTGCCTGCTTGTGATCTCTGTCTGTCAAATAAGTAAATAAGTAAATATATAAAAAAAAAAGAAGCGTACTAGACATCCTCATGAATATGCAGATAATATTGTATCATATCGACGCAACGTATTGTCAGTTGTTTCTAGTTTTCTATGATTGGAAATTTAGGTCCAGTGAAGAATCTCATGGAGAGTTGATGATAACTCTGTTTTCTTAGTCTTGATATGAGATAGAGTCTTAGCACATTGACATTTTTTAGTACATGGACATTTTTGAGATTCCCTGTGCCAAAGGGCTTCTAGAGTGTTCCTACCAACTTATACACCCTCTCACAGTAGGGTTTTAGTAGACCGCTCTTTCCACACCACTGCCGGCACTAAAAAGTATCATAAATACTGTTTTCCTTTGTTTACTCAAAGGCAACATCAAACCAAACAAAACCAAAAAGCCCTTCCTATGTTCATTATTACTTTGAATTTTCTCTTTTGTGGATTGTCTCCGTGTCTTCATTGTCTATTTTGTTTCTGGACATTGATGTTTGACATATGCAAATTCTTTGTATTTTTAGAATAATCCCCAATGGCATGTATTTATCCTCCTCTTTCTATAAATTTTAATTGTTCATTTTTTTAATTTATAATTTTAAAACTATTACTTGTTTGAACCCATCCATATTCTTCCTGAAATATGTTGTCCTATCTTGGAAATCAAATAAGTCTCAGTTTTAGTTTTCTTTACATACATGGTTTTGGGTTTCGTTCTTTAAAATTATGTTTTTCAGCTTTACTGAGGTACAACACAGTGTGCGATATGGTGATCTGATGCATACATATATATTGGAAATGTTTACCACAGTAAGGTTAGTTAACTTGCTCTCCATCTCCTATAATTACCATTTTATTGTTGCTGTAATGAGAATATGAAATGTCTACTTGCATCACAACTTTTAAGTATACAACAGTCTCATTATCTACCATCATCATGCTCTACTAATCCATCTCATAGCTAACTGTTTGCACTCTTTGACCAACATTTTCTCATTTCCATCATGCTCACCCCTGGCAACCACTGTCCTGTGTTTCTATGACTTCAATGCTTTTAGGTTCCGTGTATAAGTGAGCTCAGATAGGATTTGTCCTTCTCTGTCTGACTTAGTTCTCTTAGCATGAAAGCCTAGAGATCCAACCACGTTGTAACAAATTGCAGAATATCCTTTTTTTTTTTTTTAAGATTTTATTTATTTATTTGACAGACAGATCACAAAGTAGGCAGAGAGGCAGGCAGAGAGAGAGGAAGGGAAGCAGACTCCCTGCTGAGCAGAGAGCCTGATGCGGAGCTCGATCCCAGGACCCTGGGATCATGACCTGAGCCGAAGGCAGAGGCTTTTACCTACTGAGCCACCCAGGTGCCCCCAGAATATCCTTTTTTAAAGCTAAATGATATCCCTGCATATGTGTGTGTGTGTGTCCATGTGTATACGGACACACACGTGCATGTCCGTGTACATCACGCTTTCTTTATTCATATGTCCATCAGTGGCCACCCAACCTGTTCCCAAGTCTTGGCTATTGTGAATAATGCAAGAAACATGGAAGTACAGACATCTTTGAGATAACAGTTTCATCTCCTTTGGATATGTCTGGTAAGGGGAATTGCTGCATCTTAGCATAGTTTTATCATTCATTGTTTGAGGACCCTCCACACTGTTTTTCATAGTGGCTACACCACTCTATGTTTTCATCAGCTGTGCATGAGGGTCCCTTTTCTCCACATCCTCACCAGCATTTGTTAAGTCTTATTTATTTTTTAAGATAACCCTTCTAACAGGTATGAGTTGTTACTTCATTGTGGTTTTGATTTGCATTTATTTCCATGTTAATTAGTGATGATGAGCTCCTGTTCATGTACTCATAGCCATATGTATCTTGTCTTTTGGAAAAATATCTATTCAAGGTCTTTACTTTTCTTTCTTTCTTTCTTTCTTTCTTTCTTTTTTTTTTTTTTTGCTATTGAGATGTGTGGGTTCCTTAAACCTTTTAGATATTAACGCTTTATCAGATACATGGCTTGAAAAATATTTTCTCCCCTTCTATAGATCACCATTTTATTTAATTGTACACCTGTTTCTTTTGCTGTGAAAATGCTTTCTAATTAGATATAGTCCCACATTGTTTTGGGTTTTGTTGCCTTTGTTTCTGTCATCAAATCCCAAAAAATATCATAAGCAAAGAGATTTCCCCCTATGTTTTCTTCTGGAATTTTTATGGCTTCAGGTGTTAGACTTAAGTTCTTAATCAATTTCGAGGTAATTTTTGTGAGTCATGCAAGACAAGGGTCCAAGTTTATCTTTATGCATGTAGGATGCCCAGTTTTCCCAGCATCATTTTTGAAAAAGTTTTCCTTTCCCATCAAATATTCTTGGCTCCCTTGTCCAATAGTATTTAGCCATATACTCATGGGTATATTTCTGGACCCTCAATTCTGTTCCATTGATATATGCCTCTGTTTTTATATCGGTACTGCACTGCTTTGATTACTAAAGCTTTGTATTTATAATTTGAAATCAGAAAGTATGATGCCTCCAGCTTTGTTTTTCTTTTTCAAGATTGCTTTGGCTCCTTATGGTCTTTACAAATTTTAAGACTGATTATCTTTGAAAAATGTCATTGCAATTTTGTTCAGAATTGCATTGAATCTGTAGATGGATTTGGGTAAATTACAGATATTTTAACAATATTAGCTTGTCTGTCCATTTACACAGATATATTTCCATTTTTATTTGTGACTTCCTTAATTTCTCTCATCAATGCCTGGAAGTTTTTAGTGTATAAATCTTTCATATCCTTGCTTAAATTTATTTCTAAGTATCATAATGTTTCTGATGTTATTGGAAATAGGATTTTCCTATTTCTTTGTCAGATAACTCATAGCTAGTGAATAAAAATGCAATTGGTTTTTATATATTGATTGTTACTCCTGAAACTTTAACAAATTCATTATGTTTAACACTTTCATGATGGATGCTTTAGGATTTTCTGTGTATAAAAGCATGTTATGTGCAAAACGAAACAATGTCACCTCCCTCCTGATTTGGGGACCTTTTGTTGGTCTTTCTTGCCTAAATGCTCTGGCTGGGTAGAGCAGCCAGAGCTCTGTTGAGTAGGAGTGGTTGAGAGTGGACACTTTTTTTTCTCCTGATCTGAGAGGAAAGTCTTTAAACTTTTAACGATTGAGGATGATGTTAGTGTGGGCTTGTCATATATGGGCTTAATTATGTTGAGGTATGTTCCTTCTATAACCAATTTTTGAGAGATTTTTGTGATGAAGGATGATAAATTTTGTCCAGTGCTTTTTCTGCATCTATGGAGATGGATTTTGTTTTCTGTTCTACTAACGTGAGGTACAGATGGTGAACCATGCTTGCATCTCAGGGATACAGAACACAATCATGATGTATGATACTTCCAGTGTACTATGGAATTCAGTGTCCTAATATTTTGTTGATAATTTTTACAACTATATTTGTCAAGGCTATTGGCCTAATTTTATTTTATTGTGGTACTGATATATCACTTTGGCATCAGGGTAACAGTAGACTTAGAAAATGGGTTTGGGGGGCGCCTGGGTGGCTCAGTGGATTAAGGCACTGCCTTCAGCTCAGGTCATGATCTAGGGTCCTGGGATAGAGCCCCGCATCGGGCTCTCTGCTCAGCAGGGAGCCTGATTCCCCCTCTGTCTCTGCCTGCCTCTCTGCCTACTTGTGATCTCTCTCTCTGTCAAATAAAATAATAAATAAAATCTTTTTAAAAAAAAATGGGTTTGGAAGGGTCCCCTCTTCATCATTTTTTTTTTTTTTTTTTGGAAGAGTTTGAGAAGAATTGGCTGAATCTTTAAATGTTGTGCAGAATTCACTCATGAAACCCTCTGGTCCTGGGCTTTCTTTTGTTTAGAGGTTTTTGATTACCGAGTCAATATTCTTACTCGTTACCAGTCTATTCAGAATTTCTATTTCTTCATGACTCAGACTTGGTAGATTGTATGTTTCTAGGAATTTATCTATGTCTTCCACATTGTCTTATTTATGGCATATAATTTTCCACAGCAGCTCTTATGAACCTCTGTATTTCTGTGGTTTCTGTTGTAATGTCTCCTCCATTTATAATTCCGCTTACTTTTTTCATGGTAAGTATAGTTAAACATTTGTCAATTTTACTTATTGTTCACAAAAAACCCCAGCTCCTAGTTTTGTTGATCTTGACTATTGCTTTTCTGGTATCTGTTCTATTTCTTTCCACTCTGGTCTATGTCATTTCATTCTTCCTATTAATTTTTGGTTCGGTTTGTTCTGGTTTTCTAGCTCCTTGGGGTGTAACGCTAGGTTTGTTTGAGATCTTTATCTTTTTCTTTATCACCATTTATCACCATAAATTTATCACCATAAATTTCTCTCGTGCTTCTTTGGCAGGACCCCATAAGTTTGGGCATGTTTTGTCTTCATTTTCATTTGTTTTAAGATATTTTTGAATTAGTTTATTATTTCACTTCTAACTTAGTAGTTGTTCAAAAATGTATTGTCTAGTCCCCACCTGCTTGTGAATTTTCCAGTTTTCTACATTCCTGATTTCTAATTTCCCACCATTGTGTAAAATCATCCTTGGTATGCTTTCAGTCTTTTTTTTTTTTTTTTAATTTGCTGAGACTTGTTTTGTGACGTAAAATAGGATCTATCAGGGAGAATGTCTTGTGTGCACTTGAGAAGAAAATGTACTCTATGGCTGTTGGATGGGATGTCTGTACATTGCTCTGCAACCCTGCAGAGCTGCCCGCACGTTCGGAGAAGCAGTAATCTCTTCCGGACTGACGTTGGTGAAAGAAGACATTCACCTGTCGGTGGGGACCTGCTGGAAGATGCCAAAGCTTCAGGCCTACTGGTGCATGGTGTTGAAATGGGGGGAGGTGGTGGCTCCTGGTTCAGAGAAATGTGATCTCTCTTTTAGGTCAGGCTGCTGGTGTCCACAGCTTTGACAACTGGTGAGTGCTGGGGGCTCCAATGAGACTGCAGAGGCTTTCGGGATCCTCAGTGGTACCTCCAGATCTAGCAGCTGGAGACCAGGGCAGTTAGCAGTTGTGGATGGAGTCAACTACACGGGCTAGCTGCAGGTGTCCATGTAAGTGGCAGGGGTAGGTTGCAGACGGATAAATAGTGGTGGAGGCCAGAGCAAGCAGAGAGGGCCTGGCCTGCTGCCAGCTCTGGGGACCCTGTCCATCAGTTGCACCACTCTGGTTCTGAGCCTCAGCACAGGTGTTATGACCTAGAGGCCAGTGTTAGGAGTCAAGTCTGGGTTGTGCTACAGGGAAGCCCACAGGGCAGGCTAGTAACAGAAGTCAAGGTTGAAAGTAGTCCCACAAGCATGTTTGAGGGACTTAGCTTTTGATGCACATCAACTGTGGCTTCAAGATACTGCCCTTGAGGCACACACCTCAACGGAGGCCAGGGATGATAGCTGATGGTGTGCGAGTGTGCTGCTGGAGGGGCTGGCCCTGAGTGCACACAGGGTGGCAGGACCCAGCTGCAGGGGCCTAGGCTGGCTGCTGACATGGATGCAAAGCTCCAGGGGACCCAGGAGCATAGGGACTAGGGAGGGACTTGGCTGTATCAGTGAGAAACTGGAGAAATCTGCAGAGGGTCCAAACAGCTGTGCTGGCCTCTAGGGGTCATTTGCAGAAGTCGCTGGGAACTGCAGCCCTCCCTGTGCCTGGCTTAGGGGGGCAGCCCCTATGTTTTCTTCCTTGTTCCTGACCTTCTCTGTGTATCTCAGCCTCACTGGTGTGGGTGGGGTGAAACCAAAGCATGTTCTTCAGCCGATGCCCCAAAACCTGGGGAAGCTTGTTGCTCACAGAAAGAGGGGGCCTCTTTCCAACTGGGGTCTCCCCTCTGGCCACTGAGTAATTCTGCTGGGGGATTGGATGATGCAGGCACCATGAGACCATCCTCTTTCTCTTCTTGCGTAGTTCTTCCCTAGAGTTTAACTTCACTGTGCTTCCTAAGAGAACTCCAGAGCTCCGGTAGAGCTGTTTTTGTTCAGAAATAGCTGTGTCATTGTTGATCCTTGTGGGGGGATGGAGGCTGGGGTTTTCCATGCCACCATCTTGGTCATTCACCAGATTCTTGAAATCCATTTGACGATTACTCCAGTAAATATTTACTTTGATGCCAACTAGCCGGACTTTCTTGGTGGACAATTTCCCCAGCTAATTTATTATAGTCCATGTGTTCATCACTGATTGAAGATTTTCACTGATCATTTATTGGTTTGTATGCAAATGAGGTTTGCTTTCTGGGCTTCATATTCCAAGGTATTGATCTATTTACCTCCTTTTGTGAAACAGCCTCAGTTGTGTGATGACTCTTATGATTTCATTACATTTTATTCTCTTGTAAGTCAAGTTCTCTCATCATTTTTTGTAGCAGAGATGTCTTAGCTAAATAAAAAAAAAAGATTTCTTAGCTATACATAAAGATGAAAATATGCAAAAAGAGAAAAGAAGAGAATTATTGCCAAACAAGACAAGAAATCTTTGGGATATTAAAGAAGGTATGATATTCCAAAGCACACCCTGAACCCCAGCATGCTTTCTGACCTACTTCCTATCGCTGCGAAGCCGAGCCGGATCAGTTATAATTCTGAGGCCGTCAAGCGTCACCCTTCTGCTCTGATTTGTGGCTGAAGCTCAAAGCTGTCTTTCATCTCTGCCACCTCGCTCCGTGCATGCAAAAGAGAAGGTTGCTCCAGAGAATCGGCTACTCACCCAAGGGCAAAGAGATGCTTTGTGGAAGTTTCCAGCCCCGTGCAGATCTTGCAATTACAGAGCGAAACTCCACAAAGAAGATGGATTTTTTTCTCCCTCCCTCTAAATCTCACTTAGAGATCTAGGTAATACTATGCAAATTGCTTAGGATAAAAGGTAACTTGAAAGCCAGAGGATTGGGGAAGGGCATAGCCATCAAGAGGGCTGATATTAGACAGGATGATTGATTAGGGCAAGGTCTCAGAAGTGTTCCAAGGCCGTTGGAATAGCCACCTTCCTTTTTAATGCTTTCAAATATCCAATCCCTGTGTAGCAGCTCTTCAGACACTTTTAAAGCCTATTTGCTGTTGAAAAGGCTGCCGAGAAAAGAATATTTATGTATTTCCACAGCAGATGTTTATAATTCCACGAGCAAGAATTATAGTTGCTGATGAGAAAACCAAAATACAAATGAGAGGTTAAGTGTGGTCGCGACCTGGGATCGGGGGCAGACTCCATTGGGCTTACCCAAGTCAGGTGTGAGCCCATGGCTGTATGACTGGATTGGGGAAAATAAGAGTGCTTTCAAAGACAAGCCAAGGCAAGAAGAAACAGTGTGTCGGACAGCTCTGTAGATCGCGGTACGTGAGTAACTCTGCGAAGGAAAGAGGCATCTTTGGAGGACCCAGTTGGGAAGCTCTCACTGAAAGCTCTGCACCAGTGGCCATGGCAGATGAAAGTGTGCTGGAATCCACAGAGAGAGCCATCAACTTGCTCTGAGGCTGTCAATGAGGTTACCCCATCAGGCTGAGAATCGGTGTCTACTCCTCAGGCTTTTGTAAGAAGTGGGTGTCTGGGTTTTCCCCTCAGACTCCTAACTCAGAAAGTCAATGTTCTGCACTTTGAAGATAAAACTGTCCAAGTATTTCTGAAGTTCAGCCGCATGGGTTGCACTGGTGTGGACCGAGGTATCTGCGGTGCCCACTTTCCAAGGAAATGACACACGCTGGGCTATGGGATTGGTGTCTTTTGATGTGTCATAAATTGAAACAACAGATTTCAGAAGCATCTTTAAAATTCTGCCTTTAGAAGCTAACACATAGTTATCCCTAAATTATTGTATTTCATTAGACTATATAGCTTTCTTTCTTGCTACCGAATAATCCATGGGAAAATCACTAGTCATGTCACCCCAGTTAGTGACTGAAGCGTCCACTGTGTAGGATTCATCAGACTTCAGTAACCCAATGAACAACAAACTTGCTTGGAGTCAGTGAGGAGTGTCAAAGTCGCTGACTATTTTTACTCTTACAAAACTCTTCTTCCTCTCCTTGGTCATTCCGTGAGCTCTACTGTACAGCGCGTCTTTATGGCACACGTACTTCTCTCGTGGTGCCTCTATGTGTGTCCCTCTGCTTCCCCCTCCCACAGAAGCACACGTTGAATGGTCACCATTAATCGTGACTAATTTTTCTATGACTTTCTAGAGCCAAACCAACTGCCTGACCTATGGGAACATTTTAGGGGATCAGAATGGCCATGAATGAGAACAGTCGCAGGGCAGCAGCAAGGTAGCAGAAGCCAGCACGAAATTCTTAATGTCACCACCTTAGTTTTTGAAAACAGAGCTTTTGAGACAGCTGGGTGACTCAGTGAGTTAAGCGTCTGCCTTTGCCTCAGGTCCTGATGCTGGCGGGGTCCTGGGATCAAGTCCCACATCAGGCTCCCTGCTCAGTGAGGAGCTGTTTCTCCCTCTGCCTGTCACTCCTCTTGTTTGTGATCTCCCCCTCTCTCTTTCTCTGATAAATAAGTAAAATCTTAAAGGAGAGAGAGAGAAAAAAAAAAAAAAACAGAGTTGTTGTTTCTTTCGCTCTTAAGAATTAAAATCAGCTCGTGTTTTGGTTGAATCACACTTTCTTCCCCATCTATAACCCGCAGGCCACAGGGCTATCCCTACCCATCTCTGAAGACTGTGGACTGATTTCATTCAACACAATGTCCCACAGACCAGCTCTGCGGTCCCAGCCTTCTCTCTCTCTGCCCGCCTGGTGTCGACTCATTTCCCCAGGAGCCCATTCAAAGGATGATGCTTGGAAACGACATCCCTTCTCATGTTTGCCAGTCTTGGAGGTGCACATAGCACTAAAACATTCTGATTTAATTTCCTTTGAGTAAATGCCCAGGAGAGGGAAAGCTGGGTCCCATGTGTCTCTATGCTTGATTTTCTCAGGGCTGTCCACACTGTCGTGCACAGTGGCTGCACCACTGTGGCTTTACTCCCACCAACAGCACATGAAGGTCCCTTTGCTCCACACCTGCACTGACATTACCTGCAGTGTCTCCCTTCCCTGGCAGGCATCAGACCAGTGGGGTCCTTACAATTTCTGGTCTTTGCAGACAAATCTGGTCCAGGGAAGACAAATCCTCCAAAATGCACTGGAAGCTTGAGCTTCCTCTTACCCTCTCCAAAGCCATCCTCAAAGTTTCCATCTTGGTCCAATTTTTTTTTTCTGCTCTCCTGCTTCCCTGTAAGGAGACTGGCCCAGCCTTGCAAAGCATCATTTTTCATCCTCTGAGAACACTGTTGACTTTGCATATCAAAGAATCATTTGATGAAGTACACTATGATTTTATTACTAGAATAGTTTCTGATTGTGTTCTGTCCACACATCATTAGTCCTGGTATTAGGACAACTAGAACCATTCATTTCCAAGATGAATGGATGTCCCTACCTGGGGCATTGACAGAGAAGGCATGCATATTCATAAGGAAAACTGCTTTCTCCCAAATACTTAACTGATTTTTGTTATGCTTTTATAAGAAAAAGAACCAGAAGTTCAGGGAATATGTTCAGACCTTGGATCACGTCATTCCCGGCTATGAAAAACAGATCTTGGGTATCGCTTCTATCTGCAATATGATTGCTTTTATCTGTAAATCCAGGATATGAATATATATGTGTCATTGAAAGCAAAAGAATATCACCTATGTATAATTATCTCATGTTCGTCACTGATTCTGACATATGGTAGGTGCTTAATATATAATTTCCTTCCTCCAAAAGTAGCTCATCTCAATCAGTGCTCGCTTCACAAACTTGGAGGAATGAGTGTAAGGCATCTTATTCTTTTCATATATGAAGGATTTAAGCATTATGTTCTGAATAAGTCACGGTATGAAATATCCTCTGTGTAAGGAGACTTGAAAAGTTCACTGGAGAAGATCTCCTTTTATTTTATTTATTTCTCATACAGATTTTATTTATTGATTTAAGAGAGAGTGAGCGAGTGAGAGAAAGCCCAAACAGGGTGAAGGGCAGAGAGAGTAGACTCTCCATTGGGCAGGGAGCCAGACGTAGGGCTCGATCCCAGGACCCCGGATATGACCTGAGCTGAAGCAAGACACTTAGCAAACTGAGCCTCCTAGGCACCCTGAGGATAGCATGGATATAATACATTGGGATATAATTGAGCAATACATCCCCACAGATCCTCTCATGGGTCCCTACAACTGCTCACATCCCACCCGGTCCGGAGTGTCGATGCTGACAAGCCCACCGTCACTCATTTAATTATTTGTCTCACATTCTGACCTCTAAAACCATTCACTTTCTCCTCATTTCAGTTAAAATATTATCATCCACATGAAGCAGTATGGTATATCCAATTTCATAATACGCCAATATTTTGCAATTATCCTCAACATTTGTGTTTATATTGCATTTGTAAACTTTATGTGCTCTGTTTACAAATTATGAAAGGTGAGCTTGGAAATAGATCGCCAAGTTTTGCTACTGAGTATGTGCAGTTATGTCTCATTTAATAGGTTTCTCTTACAAATAAGTTATTTTTAAGCAGAAATCCGACAATCTTTTTTTTTTAAGATTTTATGTATTTATTTTTAGAAAAAGATAGAGAGCATGAGCAAGGGGAGAGGTAGAGGGACAGAGGGAGAACCCCAAGTAGACTCCACACTGAGTGCCGAGCCCAATTGGAGGCAAGTAGACTCCACACTGAGTGCCGAGCCCAATTGGAGGCTTGATCCCACATCCCTGATATCATGACCTGAGCTGAAACCAAGACTCAAACACTTAATCAACTAAGCATTTAGTTGATGTGGGCCTTTCAGAGATATATGTCCAGTCCCTCCCTGTGCCCCCCAAGCTTTGTTCCCCGCTCTTGTAGGGTATGTAGTCCTACACCTGTCTCCCCACAAGGACTCAACTGAATTGCAGACATAAAAGAGATTATAAAAGAAGGTACAGCTAGACATATGTGGTCCCCCAAATCAAAGCTTCAGAAAAGTATTAAACTTGGAGGCACAAGGCCTGGTTTCAACCCTACGCCAAAATGTCCATTCTTAAATGTAGTAGTTAGAATGGGTCAGGTCGCTTCTGGATAAAAGTCTCTGTAGACTTTTGCAGATTGTACTTTCTGCAGTTCTAGTTTATTAACCCAAACGAAAATGCAGCAGGCTACTCTTCATTGCTCCTCAAAACAAGAGGGTGAAGGGAAGAGTGTTTAACCACCACGAAGAACAAAGCCAGCCTGTGGTGGGGTCTGTCCATCCCGCCCCGTGTGTCACCTCTTCCCTTCCATCCCCATGACCTGCAGGGCAATCTGGGGTTATCAATCCTATGGGCCTGAAGCCAGAGGCCTTCCAAGGAATGGGGTGCTTCTGAAGGAACATGTCCCTGGGTCCGTCCTGGTCTCAGAGTGCACTCTGGGAGCATGCCTCCCGAAAGCCACAGCTGTCTTCTACCGTATCCCCAAGAAAGCAGGTGAAGAGCAACGCGCATTGTCATTTACTCACACCATGGAATGTGCAAAGACATGAAAAGAACAGAGCACACCTCAACGTGGGTAAATCCCATAAACATTCTGCGGGGTGAAGGAGACCAGACCGTGGTGTACGAGACTTCACATACGAGCTTCGAGAGCAGCTAAGACACATTCTGACGGAAGTCACAACAGGAGGCATCTCTGTGGTGAAGGTCAACTGGAAAAGAACATGGAAGAACTTCCTGGGGTGGTGGAAGACTACGTCTTTATCCCATGGCAGCCACCCTGCTATAACCTCACTGAGAGGCACATTAAGATTTTTACGTATTATTGCATATAAATTATACTTCAATTCTTTCAACAGAAGGTGGTGACTCAGCAGTGGGATCCCCCAATGGGCTGAACGCTAGAGATTTTCCCAACATTGTGAAAAAAATACAGTTTTTAATTTAGAAAGCCCAGCAAAGGTAAACAACATCACCAAAATGTTCTTTAAACACAAGACAAGTACAAAATATCAGTGCTAGTTTTTGTATACACAGGTGCCTCTATCTTTTTTTTTTTTTTTTTTTTTTTTTTTTGCTAATGCTGGAGAGAAGCAACTTTTTTCCCATTTAAAATACTTCCAAAGTGCCAACTGGGCCCCCATGATTGAGCGTTGATGTTATAGCAACCCCAAAACACAGACTTTACAATAAGAACCTCATCATCTAGCGTACCTTTTTTTTTTTTTTTAAATAGATTTTCCACCCAGTGTGGAGACCAATGTGGGTTTGAACTCACAACCCTGTGATCAAATCCTGAGCTGAGATCAAGAACCCAGGGCTCCACCAACTGAGCCACCCAGACTCCTGGGAACCTCATTAAAGGGAACTGTAACGTCTTTTATAATATTAAGTCATATTTACCTAGTGCCATCTACTTACACTACATGCTAAAGGGGTCTGAGTGCTTTATTTATAACTAATTCAGCACACTCACAACAGTGGTCGGGTTAAAAGACTTGCCCCAAATCACAGTATGGTGCAAGGTAGATTTTGAAAGTTCCCACCTGGTTTGGCCTCCATGGCATCTTTGTGTGTGTGTGTGTATATATATATATATATTTGACTTTTTTTACCCTGTTTCTCTCCCATCCTTGTTAGGCTCTCATGCGGGTTCAATTTGACCTACCCAGCCAGGAATAGCGTATTCCCCAGGATTTTTCTTCTTTTCTTCACACTCTCAGTCCTTCCTGAGGACATCACATATTCCCAGGTTTAGCCAGTGTGTATTCTGCTTTCTGCGGGACATGTGTGTCCACCCGCATTTTCCAGAGGCACTTCTAACTTCCCTGGTCCATAACTTAATGCAGTATCTTTGTCCCAGTTGTCCAGTTGTGCAAGTTGGACCTCCTACTCAGTTGTGGTCTGTGGGTATCTGTGACTGCCCCACACCTGCGTCCTCTGCAACTAATGCTCCAGGACGTTCTGTGCCTGTGCTCCCCCTTCGCTCAACCCCACTGATGTCACTCAGTTCAGCTCTCATCATCTTGTGCCTGAATTTCCAGAAGAACCTCTAATTCCACCCACCAAAATCTGCTCTCAGAGCATGGAACCCCACGGGAGGCTTCCTAAACTTCCAATTCCAGGATTTTAACTCTCTGTTTATACAGCCACCCTTGCTATGGGATGAAGTCTGCACTGGTGATCCTGGCGTGCAAGACTTCTGCCCTCCAGTGCAGACCTCCCACTCTGAACTTGTCAGCCCTGGGGGTCGCCGAGGCTCTCGCAGGTGGCCGGGAAGAGTAGAAAATGGGGTTCAGAGCCGCACTGGTGATGTAGGATCTGTAGAGAGAGGAGGCACTGAGGTCGTTCTGGAAGTTGATGGGATTAGCACTGATGCTTTTGAAATGTTCAATCACATCCTTACTATTCTCAGGAGAGTAGCAAATTTGCCAACTTGACTTCAGACTCAAATCCCAGCTATCTCTCAGCCCCTTCCCCCTACCCCAGATGCACCTGTATGCTCTCTTCCTTGAGAGAAGAATGAGAGAGAAGAAAGGTGAGGTTCGCAGGTCACTTTCTACGAGCGGGTCTTCTGGGATTCTCCACTTTTCCGCTAATCCTCGTTGTACACCACTCTCTTCCCTCTGCCTCCTTTCTGGAACCAGGGTGGGCTCCCAGAACACCCTTCTTTTCTCCTGATTCTACGGTAGAGGCAGGAAAGCTGCATTCTCCTGTGTGCCAATCTTCCGTATGGCATCTGCTGGTCATGGGCCCCAGATCCGGTCCCTACAGCATCAGCAGACCCACGCTGTTGCTGCTGCTTCTCCAAGGCCTTCTTCCTGAATCAAAGGCAGACGTAATATTGGAGCTGCAGCAGGAAAAACTGACCATGTGTCTGCTCAGGAACACCCCCGCCCCCGTATGGCAGAGTAGGGGATGGATGTGAAAGGGTCACACTGGCCGGGGACCCACGGACTCAGGGCTTCCCAGGATGCAAGGCAATAAAGCCCTGTTTGTTTGTGGTAGAGCGGGCTGGGGTCTCTACTCCACACAGCTGATATGGTCTTTCCCATCAATCAGGTCTGAGATGAACAGGATTATTCTTTCCAGATGCCTTGCAGCACATACAAGCGACTTGCCTCGTCTGGTGTAGCTTGCAGTGAGATCCAAGCCGTTCTGCAGGAAACGAAGGAGGCCATTTTCCACTGTAGGATCCGGCCTGAGGTGACATCCAGCAGCTGTTTTGTTCTTTTGGAGAAAGAGGCCAGGTGCACAGAGGCACTGACATTTGCCAGGACCTCAAGCAGGTTCCTTCGATGGTTGGACGCAAAATCACTGCAGCCAGCGCAGCCAACCACTGAGAAGCCTCATGCTGTCTCAGCGCAAGGAGCTGTCCTAAACATTGATGAGAAATTTGGCATCCCTGAAAATACAGTGCTAACAGTTATAGATTTCCTCTGTCCTCCCAGGTAACTTTGTATGTTATTTCTTAAATACAACAGCTTAGTGGGTTGTGCCTCTGAAGATATGCATCTTACTCTAAAATTTGCTAGTGTTACACTAAAGATATAAGAAAATGTGGCCCTGCTTGATAGGGGTCTTTGGATTATGACCCCAGAATCATTAACTGTTTTTCTTCTTTCAGTAACCTGTTCCCGAAGCATGCAAAAGTATTTCCATGAAGGAGACAGAAACTGCAGAGCCACCGATACCAATAATCATTGTCAGAGGCTAAAGAGGGCCGAGGGCCAAGCTGAGGCGTGAAGGAGAATTCTCTGTCATGTATTTGGGACGTGGCAATCCCACGTTCCTACATAAGGGAACTCAATGCAGATACATCATTAAGAAAGGACCTGTGGGTACTATAGAGGGCATGGATTGCATGGAGCACTGGGTGTCATGCAAAAATAATGAATACTGTTATGTTGAAAATAAATTAAAAAAAAAAAAAAGAAAAAAAGAAAGGACCTGTCACCTAGGACACCCCCACACTTCCCCCTCCCCCATCCTCACACATTTATCTTTTCTGATTCACAGTTCATATCTCTGAGAGTTCCTGCTTCAGGTGCCACCATGAGCCTAGTCCCAGACTCGAGCTCTCAACTCTGCTGCTGACCCACTGGGTCTGCCACTGGGGATTATGCAAGAGCCTTCTCATTTTCTCTCTCGGGATCAGAGGTAAAACTCCATCTCCTGCTGGAGCCAGAGCATGGACGTTCTAGTGTATCCCAAAGAGAAGAAGGAGGAGTGGAGGTCTTGGCCCTTTGTGGCTGAGAGCACATGTTCCCATCTGAGTCCCTGTATCTGTGATTCCATTTGGTCCTTTTTCTATCAGGACAGCTCCGAGGATGAGTTCCTTTTGTTACTCTTTGTCCCAGAAAGTCTTCCTCTCTTCTTCACATAGTCACTTATTGCTGCTGCGTATCTGGAAGATCATTTGTTCATTTGTTTGGTTTTTCCTTTCAATACTTGAAGATGCTGTGCCCCTGGATTCTTGTTCACGTGAGCTCTGATGAGAAGTCTGCCGCCCTTCTTAGCCCTGTTCCTCTGTAGCTGATGCGTGTCCCATGTGTCACCAAGATGCTTCTTTGTCCTTGGCTTTTGATAGCTTGGAAGTTGTGTGATATGTGTGTGTTTGGATGTGTGTGTGTATCTGTGTGTGTCCGGTATTAATCCCAGTTGGTGTTCTCGGAGCTTCTTGAATCTGTGGTTTGGCTTAGTGGTTGGGAATGTTCTCAGACATCATTTCTTCAAGACTTATTTTCTGTCCGTTTCTCTCTTCCCTGCCTTTCTGTGTATGATAGACCATTTTAAAAAAGATTTTACTTATTTTAGAGAGAGAGAGAGCTGGGGTAGGGCAGAAGGAGAGAGAGCATTCTAAGCAGGCTCCCCACTGAGCATGGAGCCCAACTTAGGACTCAATCTCATGACCCTGACATCATGACCTGAGGCAAAACCAAGAGTCAGACAATTAACCAACTGAGCCACCCAGGCCCCCGTGTTAGACCATTTGATATTGCCCACAGTTCTTGGATGTTCTCTCTCTGTGTGTGTGTCTGTGTGTGTGTGTGTGTGTGTGTGTGTGTGTTTCTTCTATTTCTTTTTGTTCTTTTTTGTCTCTGCATTCCCATTTGGGAAGTTTCCACTGATCTCTATTCAAGTTCACAGATCGTCTCCTCAGAGGTCTTGAGTCTAATGATGAGCCTAGGGCCTATCAAAATAATGTGTCATTCCTGCTGCCGTGTGTTTATTTCTAGCATTGCCATTTGACTCTTCTGGTACATTCCTGAAGAAAACCTAAAAAAAGGTGGGGATCTCTCCTAAGACTCTGACCCTTAGGACCTTCCCACCCTCAGCCTCTGAGAAGTCTATAAAGTTTCCATTTTAATTTTTCTGCTAGTTTCCATGGTACCCTCTGGCTCCTGCATTAGGTAATCCAATGCTAGGGGCCTTTTCTCCAGATCACAGGATGTCCGTTTTCCTAGAAACCTCAGTTCTCTAATGGGTCTAAGAAGAGTTACTGATTTTCAGCTTGTTTGAATTTTTTGTTGAAAACGTGGAAGTGATGACTTCTGGCTCTTTATATATCTGAGATGAAACTGGAAATTTGTAGGTCTGTTGTAAACACTGAATGCTCAATGTCATTCTATTTTACACCATGATCAAGGAGTTATGTCCTTTGTGTGAGGAGTCAGGCAATAGTCTAGTTAGAAACGATGCCCTCCCCACCCCCCTCCCCCGTAGCGGGGACTAATCACAGGAAGAAAAATCGGATCCATGCTTCGTGAAGAATTAGTAAGCGAGCTTTGAGACTGCTGGATTTGCAAGGATTTTCCTTAAAAATTACAGCTTGGATGGCTTTAGGCTGAACAAAGACTAGAACTCCTGTCCCGTCTTTAAGCTGGTATATTCTCCCCAAAGCAGTGACTACTTAAAATAATAATCTCTGAATGACATTCCTCTTAGGTAGCATTTCAACATGCTTCATTTGAGCTTAAAATATGTGTTAGTACTCTTTGTAGCTTAGAGCACACTCACTGTGGCAAATGCATGGTAAACACACAGTTCTGTGCTCTTGGGCATACACTCCACCATCGTGGTGCTTGCCCGTCTTTGGGGGGCAGAAGATGCCAGGAGCAGAAGACAAGAAAGTATCAAGAGCAGTGGTGGACGAGGGAGTGCGAAATCCAGGCCCATCGCAGAACACACCAGCTTAGAGCCCTGATACTGAAATGTTGGAATAATGACAGATGACAATGTCCCATCCAGCTGGGTCATTTGGGAGAGATTGCACAAAGGACCCACTCCTGCCTCTAGCCCTGAAGATGGAATTTTTCTGGGGAATTAAAAATAAAAGTAAGCAATCTGGCTATGTGCCATTAACAGGAAATAAATTTGGGTTATTCGAAAAGAATATCATCAAAACTAGAATTCCACATGGGGCCTGTGGTCCAGTTTCTACCCAGTGAGCTGTCCTGCATGCCCCATATCCTGCTTCCTTATTTGCAGAACTTGCACAGACCCTCCCTTGTCTGGACCTGCGAGGGCTCCCAGAGGAGCTGAGTGAGGAATGGGGGCCAACGCCCCATGCAGCAGGAGACTGAGTCTTTCTGACCCCCACCCCCACCCCCGTGCTCCCTTTCCTGTTCTGTGCAGCACTGAGTGACAGCTGCCCAATGCACCTGCCTCACTAGGCAGAGAGCCCTGAGGCTCATCCTGGGTGGGCTTCAGGCAGCGGCCATGGGAAAAACTGAGAAACCCATTCTTTGACAGTGACCAGGGTTTTTGTTAATACTAAATTTTAATACCAATGGATACCATGTCAAACTCCCTCCATAGCTGAGGCTCTTCGGTGAGCTAAAGGGAGTCCTGCAGCAACAATACAGTCCACTTTCAGGGACACATTTATGACAGTAACATTCAAATTATAAAACATGATGGGCATCTGAAAGAGAAAATTTCAAGTACGTCTGCGTCTGTGTGTGTTTGCTATGTACTAGTATTAAAAGAGCATCCGAGAATCCCAACAGTAATTAAGCTTCCTAAATTGTTTTCACTGAAAATAGAGAAGTCTTGGTCCAGTGATCTTCAGCAGATCTGCCATTCCACCCCCTAATCAAAACTCTCAGTCGACTTGGCTTCCCCTTTCGCTAATGACACTGAAGAAAAGCCTGCTGGCGATGTCCTTTCAAAGGAAATACATACTGAGCATACCCACCACCCATGGCCAAAATATCTGCTATAGGCACATGACTCCAACATCCTACATGCGCCCTTGGCCAAGAGAAAGAGAGCAGCATTTGCCGTGTTACAGCACATAAGGAGGTCCGTCCTCACGCATCTTTCTGTCTCTAAAGCCTCTCCCACCTCCAGATGCATTTTTCAATCTATGAAAATGCACACCATGGGACACTTAACTACTGTCAATAACTTCTCTGTCTTTTTTTTTTAATCATAAATGATAAGTTCACAAATACCAATTTTCAAGATATCTATTGATCCAAGAGTAAACTTCCGAAAGGCCATAGGAGAACCTCAGTACTATAATCTCTGAAGCTTTCAGAACCTTCTGCTTTGCAAGGAATGAAATCTTAGTTTTCCACACCAGGCACCCTAACACAGCTGCACTGCATAAGGGGCCGTGGGATGAGAAATTATATCTAGTGGGTGCTAGCTAGCGTCATTTTAGTGTCAAGTAATGCTTGGCATGTCTCCATCACATAGGATACAATTTTTAATTTCAGAAGGAGAAAGAAAGTAATTTCAAGTAGACCTCGGGCGCTGAGGTCCCTTGGGTAAGGCACAGATTTTGTGTGATTTAAGCACAGGTCTGCTGACTTAAGAGCCCGGGCATGTGAAGTGCATTCTATCCTACTCCAGCATTAAAGGGGTTCATTGTAACAGCCTGGAAAAGTTGGAGGAGGACAAATATTCGTAATGGTTTGTATTTTCAAGGTAAAGCATCTGACTTTCACGCTCGACCTACCCACAATCCTGGGTACTTCGGGAGAGAAGGAAGAAAAGCCCAGGGTGGTCTGCACCCCTTCCAGACCCTCCCTTCTGCATCCCCCTGGTACCCATCCCAGCACTCACACACCTCACACAGCCACACACTCCATCACCTGCCAGAGTCATGCCCTTGAAATGCTATTCTTGTCCCCCCACATGTCTCTACCTTCCACCTGGAAAATCCCACTCAAGCCTGATGCCTCGCCAACGCCTCACCTTTTTCCTGAGGACAGCGAGTCTTCCTTCTGTATTCTAACAGCCATTTTAAATATCCATTTTATCCGCTTGTACCTACTGAATGTCGGGATTATGACTGTCCGTTGTGTATCTCTGCAGCCCGGCACCCAGCTCAGAGCCCAGGACACAAAAAGA
Organism: Mustela nigripes; assembly: GCF_022355385.1. NCBI lineage: Eukaryota > Metazoa > Chordata > Mammalia > Carnivora > Mustelidae > Mustela > Mustela nigripes. The sequence continues at coordinate 95,228,473 of NC_081560.1, read as the reverse complement.
ATTTGGTAAGGATCCGGAAACCAGAACATCAGAGACTAACCCCCACAGACCTTGACAAGAGCTCCCATGTGTGACGACACCCATCTGTCAGCAACGCACTCTGCTCCTCTCTTCTTCTCATTCCCCGTGTGTTAATGAAAAACACTTCAGTTAAGTGCTTAATAAACAGGCAATTACTAAAAAGGCACTTGAGGTCTGCTTTGTTATTGTCTCTAACAACAACAACAACAAAGATCTAGCCAGAGGTACAAATAAAATCCCTACATTAAAGGATCAAAACAGCCCATTCAAGATTATTCTGTGTCATGTGCATTCCCTCCCTGTTCAGCGCGTTGCGCTCTTTGCTAATTGGTTTGGGAGTCGTGGGTTAAAGTTTAATACAGAACACCTTTTTCTGAGCACTAACTGACCCCAGTAAGGAAGCCACACAGCACTGAACTGGCTAATTTTACCAAGTACCTTGTCTTGGTCTGTTTATATGTGGGTTTGCTGATTTGTTAAGACTGACGTCATAGGTAGAAAAGAAGAGAACTTCGATGCCAGTGGACCTTGGAGGTCCTCATCACCTATTATCTTCTTCTCATCATCTGTTAATCCCGACTGAACCCCCCAGCCCTCTGCAGTGAACTCCTGCCTCCCATTCCCAGGAGGGTATCACAGAGATCAGACCTGGAAGTCCCAGGCACAGAGACAAGTCTGACTCTGTGACTTCTAGCTGATTCAGTTGGCTCAGCTTCTCTGGGCCTCAGTTTCTCCTCGATAGAATTGGAAAAGTAGGACTTCATAATAATCTCAAATGTTCTTTAAAAAAGTTTCCATTTACTCTAACTCCTAATGATTGCATTTATTTCTCTCTTAATGTTTTATCAGAAAAAAACACATTTGGGTATTGTTAGGGTCCGTGATCAAAGGAACGAGACCAACATAAAGCAAAAGTCAAGCAAAGCTTTATTTCATACCAAGCATTGAAAATCAAACCGACCAGTTGGGGCCACCTCTTACAAAGAGGCGACGATGACCAGGACACCGACCCCGACGATTCCTCCTACCGGACAATTCCCCCGACCAGGCGATGACGCTGTTCCCCTAGGAGGCCGCTGCTCCCCACCACGCTGCTGCTCCGGATGACCAGGATGCTCCCGACAACCCTGACAACTACCCCATTGACTCCTCCTCCTCCTACTACTACACACCGCCTCACAGACTAACCTTTATAGAGGTGGTTGAGGCCGGCCCACACACAGGTGGCCAATGAGATTGCAACACACAGGCAAAACTGCACAGTCATGCTCTGTCGGCAACACGGGTGACCAATTGAATTCCAATTCACCACAGCAGATATATGCGTGCCGCAGTGATTGGATGTCTCCATTCGGCCTGGCCTGACCCTATATCCGGGGTTTGCAAGTAAGTTCCTCCAGGAGGGGCAGGGTCAACCCAAGTCCACAAGGAAATGGCTTGCTCTGGCCAACCAGGCCCTTACAGGTATTAAAATGAAACAAAACCTTCCCAAATTACACCTTTCTCCATTGCTAATTCCCACTGCTAGGGGCATGGACTTGAAGCTTTAGCCTTTTCTTCTGGTTATGATGTACACGTAAATTTCTTTTTTTAAAAGATTTTGTTTATTTCTCTGAGAGAGAGTGTATGAGCAGGGAGGACAGTGGAGGAGGGAGAAGGAAGCTCAAGCAGACTCCACACTGAGTGTGGAGCCCGACGCAAGGCTCAAACTCATGACCCTGGGATCATGACCTAAGCGGAAACCAAGAGTCGGATGTTTGACCGACCTTGCCACCAGGCACCCCTACACCTGAACTTCCAAATATTGGCATACACCATGAAATCTCATTGCTCAGTTTTGAGCATTGCCTACTGAAAATGAGAATTATATTGTTAGATACCACACACATGCACACACAGACACACACACATATATACACATGTGCACACATACACATACATGTGTGCACACATGCTTCGTGTCCTCCCATCTCCCTAGTAAAGTTTTGATTATATCAATATCCTATACCATAGTTTTATCATGAAATGTATATTATCTGCTTCTGATAAATGGGATATATCTAAGTAAAATTCTACTTCATATGCATTTTTTATCCTTATCACAGCCTACATTTCAATTTTCTGTACTCTAAACTTCTTCATGACTCCTGGCCTAAGTCTAGCTTCCTCCAAGCTGCACAGAGCCTTTCCATGAGATATCAGTGACCCAGAAAGCCCAGGCTCCCTGCAGGCAGGATCTTGGATGGGCCAGAGCATCAGCAGGGGTCCAGAAGTTCCTCCAGGAATGTAAAAGGGAGGAAGGAACCTCTCCATATTTATAGCTTTGTATCTCACCATGCCTCAGTTTGAGCTCTCGGAAACAAGGCGCCCAGGACCACATTCTGGTGGAGAAGGAAAGAGAGTCCACAGCTGATGAATGCAGCTGAGGGGAGAGAGAGGTCATGGTTGGCCGACATAATCCAACTGCAGGTAAGGATGTGGGCTGTCAGCTTGGGTGCCTGCTCCTTTATGATGGCAGCAGCAATATGCCCTTTCCTGGGATAACCTGCTTGGACTGGAGCACACCTGCACCTGGCTTCCCTCACTGATCTCCTCAAAATTCTCTCACATCTCCAGTATGTCATCTCCTTCAGCCTGGCTTCAGCATGGGCTTCACATGGGAGAGCACATCCTCGTTCAGCTGACTAAGAGACAGTGAAGGGAGATGAAGTGTAGAGACCTTGCATGTAGGGGGGTATTTGTATCAACTCTAGTACTGAAGTGGCACATTGGTTAAGGGTAGAGCTGTGGATTGGACATGATTTCCTACAGTGCTATGACGTCATTGCTCTCAAATTCGACATCTGAAATCATTCAAATTCTTGACTGTTGTGCCACATTCTCCAAATTGGGTGCCTTGGGAATTATGTCCAAAAACCTTTTATCCTCATCTAACAAGAGCATATTCCCCTCCACATTCTCTGTCTGCTTCGGACCAAACTGGTAATTTCTTGAAATACACAGTTGGCTCTTGAACAATGCAGGGGTGAGGGGCACCGACCTCCTGCACAGTCAAAAATCCATGTACAACTTTTGACTCTAAAACTACTACTAACAAAGAGCCTACTCTTGACTGGAAGCCTTACCAATAACACCAACAGTCAGTCAACAAAACCTTAACAAAAGATTAATATGGCACTTTTGGCTTCTTTAGACCCCCTTTTCCTGGCTCTATCCAGGAATACAGTTTGAAAGCATTTCTTCATTTGGGCATTATTTCCTAAATGGTTGCTGCCTGTGAGATCACGGGAGAGGAGAGAAAGATGTCATAACTTGAGGGCTTCAGAAATTATTCGCCTCTCCATAGAGTGTGCTAGTCCCCCAAACTTACCTCTTCCCATTTTCCATACATGTTACACATTAGACATCTTGGATTGGTCTTCTAATTTTGTTGTTCCTCCTTTCTTCCGTCTGTTTACTTTTTCAGCAAATTCTTGTTCATCTGTCCCACTCTTGCCCTCCCTGGCCCCTCCATCTTCACTCCTGCTATTCCATCTTCAACCCCCAACCCTCTGTCTATTCTTGAAATACAACCTACCCTTTGAGCCAGGGCCTGTGGCCCAGGGGTCGAATTGGCCCCCCAGCTGATTTGTAAGCAAAATTTTATGGGCACAAAGCCCACTCATTCATGCAAATGTTGTTTAGCACCATTCGTGCCACAACAGTGAGGGTGGGAGGTGACTCGAGGCCTGACAGTGGACTCTGGCTCTTTCCAGGAAAAGTGTGGTGGCTTCTCAAAGTATACCTATAATAGGTTACCACCTTCTTCCCTCTGCTTAGTCTCTATTTTCTCCAGGTTTTTTTTTCTTCCCTTTATTTTTATTTGTCTGTTTGTTGAGGTTGCATGTAACAGGGACCTCTGAGATAACTACAGATCTCTGTGGGCCACCACTGCCTGTCTGCTCCCACCCGAGTGTGTGGTCTCACCTCTGGGCCAGACCATCTCCTTCACTGTCCCCTCAGTTTGTCCTGGTACCACCACTGGGATGTTGCCAGTGCTGTCTCTCAGCTGAGAGAGTCAGATGTTGCTTTCAATAATACAAATGGAAATTAGAGTTGCTAAAGTGTGAATGTTGATGACGTCATAAGTACGTTTGCAGAAGTTAGCAGAGTCTATGGTCATTTGAGGTATCACTTAATAAAGGAGTATTATTCGTGAATTATACAAAATTATCACACAAAGATTATTTCTTATAATAATTAGGGCACATTTTTGTTATTTTTGTGTCACTATCTGCAGGGTCGCAGCCCTCTTGGGAGTTTTCTGTTGCAATCTGAAACTGACCACACTCACAGAGGGTCAGCAGACAGCGACAAAAGAGGCAGGGTCACTCCATGTTGGCAGGTGGCAATTTCGATAACAGCAGAGGGACCTTACATATGAAGTTTACCTTAGGCAACAGCAAGATGAATTGGTCCCCGCACCCTACCCCACAAAGAGAGCCTAACTCAGCTCTGTCACATGTACCCTGTAGAAATTTTCTTTCTTTCTTTTTTTTTTTAAAGATTTTACTTATTTATTTGACAGACAGAGATCACAAGTAGACAGAGAGGCAGGCAGAGAGAGAGGAGGAAGCTGGCTCCCTGCTGAGCAGAGAGCCCGAAGTGGGGCTCGATCCCAGGACCCTGGGATCATGACCTGAGCCGAAGGCAGAGGCTTTAACCCACTGAGCCACCCAGGCGCCCCGAAATTTTCTTTAAAAAAAAAAAGATTTTATTTATTTATTTATTTATTTATGAGAGAGAGAGAGAGAGCATGTGAGCAGGGGTAGAGGCTGAGAGAGGGAGAGACTCTCAAGCAGACTCTCTGCTGAGCTCAGAACCTGACGTGGAAATTGACCTCACAACCCCAAGATCATGACCTGAGTTGAAATCAAGAGCGGGACACTCAACAAACTGAGCCACCCAGGTGCCTCCTTTGTAGGTATTTTCAACATTGTGTCACTGTCTCAAGGCTGTGTCCTTGGAGAAGCCTCTGGGAGCATGACAGGCAAGTGGCACCCACATCCCATGGACAAGGATGCAGGTGAGGAGCCTCCAAGTGCCCAATGGCCAGTTCATGGGTCCAATCACAGTCATGTGCTTTTTATCACATTCCCCAACCTCCTAACAGCTGACCTGCTCTTACAATCTCACACATCCCCCTCTCCTGCAACATGTCCTGAGCCATCAGCAAGGGGTTCCACCAGCTTGGATGTGGCTCTTGTGGCTGCTGTCTGGCTATATCAGAGGTAGATGCCATAGCAACAATGCAGACACATGCAAGAGAAAATTCAGATAAAGACAATTTCTAAAATCAGTGACAACTTTTTCCACCAAAGGCCCCAGGATTCAAACTATTAATTTATTAAATTCCTAGGTTGGAGAATTCAGGGCATTGACTTGTGTCCTCATGTGATTTAATAAAGATGATACATTAGCAGACTCATTGGGTATGAACACACAACATTCTCTCTGGGTAATGACACAGGTGCCTCCTTGAGAGGCAGTAATAATGTCCAAGGCCATCTTATTTTCCGGACAGTTTTTCTCATTAGAGACATTTCAGTGTTCAGGAAGGACAAGCTTTGTTGTCTATCATTCAGGGCTTGCTGAGTAAATTTAATGAGGGCTTCTATGTGAGCTATAATGTCCTTCAAGCCTATGGAGGGAACAAATACAGTGGCCAGATGATCAGACCAGTGAAAGACAGCATATACCTGGCCTTGAGAAGAGGGAGGTTGGCAACTTTAGAACCTTGAGCTGGTTGTGAACACCATACATGTTGGCCAGGAGAGGCAGCATTATCAAGCATGAGGAGATGGACTGAGGGTGAGCTATGCCAAACCAGGATCCCCACCTTCTCCCCTGTCTCAAGGTGGTTTATTTCAGGCACAGTGAATTTCAACAGGTCTATCTGGTAGCAAGACAGCGGGATCCCAGGGGAGATCCAGTGGTTCCCTCTCACCCACGGGTGTGAAGTAACTCTCTGACCTTGGCAGGACATCCCATGGCAAATCCCTGTACGTAGATCCTTTCCTAGGTGTGATGGGGCTTGGTGTGAGTGTAGGGCATGGATCCCTGGTAGTCAGAACAAAGACTGTATCCCACGACTTCCACACTGTTTGGGGTTGGATTTCTTGGCAGGGTCTGGAGTTTGGCCTGTGGGGAAGCAGGTCTCACTGGCTGATCACCTGATTGTGTTAAAGCCTGGAAGGTGCCTGGGTGACTCTGTCAGTTAAGCATTTAACTCTTGATTTCAGCTTAGGTGGTGATCTCAGAGTGCTGAGATAGAGCCCTGCTTTGGGCCATGCTGAGAATGGAGTCTGCTTAAGATTCTCTCCCTCTCTCTGCGGGGTGCTCAGTCGGTTAAGCATCTGCCTTTGGCTCAGGTCCTGATGTTAGGGTCCTGGGATCGAGTCTCTCATTGGGTTCCCTGCTCAGCAGAGAGTCTGCTTCTCCCTCCGCCCCCTCCCCAAATTGTGCACACACACACACACTCTCTCAAAAATAAATAAATAAAATCTTAAAAAAAAATTCTGTCTCTCCCTCTGCCTTTTCCTTGTCCCACTCACACTTGCTCTCTCTCTCTCTCAAATAAATAAATAAATGTATTAAAGCCTGGACAGTACTGTAGTCTATCTGGCCAAGGTGGTTTTACCTGTTAACAATTTAATTTGCTGTTTTAATATCCTTTTCCTTTTTCCCTTATCAGCTCTGTTGCAGGTGGTTTATCAGGGGGAGGGGGATGGAATCTTTATTTAATGTCATGGGTTTTTTGGTCCAGTCTTGCATATTGTGACCTTTTAGATGGAACCCTCCACTCACGATCTATTTGATGAAGTTATTGATATGGATCGATACGTAATCAGTACTTAATTTTTCCAATCCCTGGTTTACATGCAATAGGGGAAGGCTTGGGTCCAGCCAAGTGTAGGGTCTCCATAAACAAGAGCACATTTAGAGCCCTCACTTGGAGGAAGGGGGCCGATATGATCAACTTGTCACTCCCTTACCATTTGGGATTGCTGGCAAGTGGCTCTATATTCTTTCGGCAGGTGCCTTGGGCAATCTTTGGAACACATGGGACAGGCTGTTACTGTATTAACCAAGTTACTGTATTTCAAGGGCAATAGGACATCCTTGGCAATGTGCCATCTGACTCAGGCATGGCGATGGCCCTTCCTTCCATGCATCCAATCTGTTGTGTCTACTGAGGGTCAGCAGCTAAAACCTGTATCCAAGCCACAGCTTCCTGATTGCCGGAAGCATCAGTGCCTTATGAGCTGGGACATGGAGGACAGGGAAGACTGCCTTAGGTTCTGGCAGATGGACCCACATGTCTTTTTACACATTTTGACCCCATACAGGCTTATTTATAATCACCCACCCCTCCACTCTCCATAGTGTTAATCCTCTTAGATGGCCCAGCTGTCAGTGGGAAGGGTTAACAGCCAGGGCTCATGAGTGATCAGCCACCGAATTGCTCTGAGCTTAGCCTACTGGCTGCTGTGTGAGAGATTTTACCGCTGGGAGCTGGTGCCGTATGAGGGTATGGGGGCTTTCTGCCCCTTCCAGAACTGGGCCCAAAATCTAGGGGCATTCTTCCCTTCTGGCATTTTTACCATAGTGCTACCCCACACTTTCTGGAATCACAGATACATGGAGCTTCAGTGGGAACCCTGCTTGGAAGATACCCAAAGCTTTAACCTGCTTTCCTAGTATTCTTGCTTTCTCAAAGATAGCTTTCCTGCTCAGATTCCCAGATCCATATGTGCCCTTTATTTTCTACCAGGTCACATAAGGGATGTGCCAGGTAGGGAATAAATGTCCTCCCAACCTCAAATCCTTATAGAGGCTTGAATCTCTTTCACTTCTTTGGCATTAGATAGGTTTGTATCTGATCAACCACAACTTTTTGGGACAATATGAGTCTTACCCTGTAGGGTACTGTAGTATATTTTAGTGTGTTACCCAAAACCTTATGACAGCGTGTGGGCCTTGAATGTTCTGTGAGTTCGTGGCTCCTCTTCACCCCAATGGATGCTTCAGCGAACCCTGCAGGGTGTTCCACAGCAAGACAAGCCTTTAAATGTTAGCATGATATTGTTAACATAATGGCTCCTCCCACTCATGTGGGGGATGAGAACAGAGACTGGTGCCCAGTTATATCCCATAACATAGAGTGAAGTTGTTCGGGTCACCTTGGGGGAGCACTTGAAAGGTGCATCATTGCCGCTCCTGTAGGAAAGCAAATTGATTTTAATTATCAGGAAGCTGTACTTGCCATAGACTTTTCCATGACCTCCTGGAGGTTGGAGCACTTTGCAGGAACACATCTTGACAAAGCATCAGGGTAAAACAATAACTCTGGAAATAACAAAAGACTTAAATTAAAATGGCCCTATAGCCAAAGACCTAATGAGAGTTTCTTATACGCTTTGGTAAAGGCAAAACACAGAAACTTTGTTTTTCTGGGCAGAAAGAAAAACCTTTGTTCTTCATTTCTTCTCAAGAGCAGACCAACAATCCAAGAAAATTTTGTCTTTTTAGCAGAGAGAGAGAGAAAAAAAAACAAATCTTTTACCACTGTACTTTCAAAACCACTTATCCCAGTCTTAGTCCTGACCACGCATAAAATTCTTTCATCCCCAAAACTCCCCTTTGCAAACCTTCTCAGGCTTTCTTTTCTTATTTAGATTTTGTCCTGAATTGTCTCTCTCTAAAAAGCCAGTCTCATTTTGGGATAAAATTATATTCTTTCCCCCTCAACAACAGTGTACCTTCTCATTCCTTATGCTTTTTCTGACACAGTTCCTATTTTCCCTATAAGAGGGGTCGCATTCCTTATCGTGTCTGGCAGTCTGTATTTCAAAGAGCCTTCCCTCACATTTTCTTCCACATTTGAGGGTGATGTTTTGGTTATCATCTGGGCAGTTCACATTTTAAAAACAGGAAAAGATTTGCAGCTTCGAGGGAGACAGGTTGCGAACTATTCTCTGAAGGGTTTGGGGTTAATTTCTATTTACTACTTTGCTTTGTATTAAGAGTCAGAAGACTCGTGGTGTTTGTATCCTTATTAATTACTATAATTAAAAAAAAATTCATCACTTTTTTAGGGATTCCACCTCTTAGTTTCCTGAATGAACTTTGTCACAAGTTCTCTGACCTACCTTTCTTTCTTTCTTTCTTTCTTCTCCCTCTTCCTCTTCCTCTTCTCCTCCTTCTACTTCTCCTTCTCCTTTAATAGTCTCCACACCTAATGTGGGGTTTGAACTGCAAACCTGAGATCAAGACCTGAGCTGAGATCAAGAATCAGTTGGATGTTTAACCAACTGAGCCACCCAGGTGCCCACAAGTGCCCTGACCTTTGTCCCTGGTGATTTGTGCCCTCCCTGCTTTGCAAATGGCATGCACATTTCTCTCACTTACTGCCCTCCTCTCCTACCTTGTCTGCCAGCCCCAAGAGCCGGGAGGCTGGAGAGCACTCTCGTTCTAATCCCAGCTTACCTTTTAACATCCAGACATGAGTTTTAGCCTCCAGCTGGGCATCGGTGGCCAGCAGAAGTGCCCACAGTAGAGGCCAACCCACTGCAGCTGCCAGGCCACCACCTGCTTTCCTTCCCTTCCACAGTGTGCAATGCCCAATTCCTCCAGCAAGTGGCATTAAATGGGCTGGCATTTTCCGGGCATCCTTACCGTCACGTTGCTGTCTACAGGTATCTGATCTAAGGGCCACCCCTCCCTGACCGGGTAGTTGCTGGCTAACTGGGGATTTCCCCACTGGATGCTTTTTTCCCAAGATCCATTTCTTTGGTCTCTGCTTGACTGTCCAACTGCAGGTTCTCAGTTGTTTTCAGAGCTTTCCTGGTATAGTCTGAAACAGACTCCATTCACACAGGGCAGGGAGAGAGCAAAGAACGAGATGGCCACTCCAGGACAAACGGCAAATTAATAATGTAATGATTAATTAAATTAATGGTTGGGTGGATGATGGTTGGGTGCCAAATTAATAATTGCAAAGGAAACTTACATACAAGTTTCCTTTGAATAGATCTTTGCATCTGCCCCCAAATCTTGAAAGCTCAAGAAGAGGCGCTAACTCAGCTCAGTCACATACAGAATGCAGGTGTTTTCAAAATCATGTCACCATTTCAAGGCTGTGTCCTTGGAGCCGCCTCTGGGACCAAGAAAGGCAAGTGGAACCCACTTTCCAAGGTCCACAGAGCTGTAAGGAGCCTCCAAGTGTCCAGGTCCAGCCCTCTTCTCCATCAGTGGTTGTTCCTTTTTGATCTTCTTCCCCAACTCAATTATCCTTATTATGTGTTGTAAAAATAAAATATAATTAAGAAAAAAAAAGATTTATACTTGAGTACCTTTATGTGCAGCTTTTCACCCTGACTTTTGAAGAAGAGCTCCCTTTTTTATTCTGCATGGAACCCCAAGAATTGCATAGGCAACTCTGAAAAAGCATTTTGAATAGTATCACTTTCTCGATAAAGGCACAAGGACTCCCGCTTCTCTATTCCTCTCAAGAAACCAGGACAATATATATAAAAGAAAACACCCCAAAATGTGATAAGGAGAGAGCAGACTAGCCAGTGAGCCTGAAACCGGGGAAGGGCATGGTGGTGAGTTCCCAGAGTTTTATTTTTGCCTCATACATACCAAACACATTGCGGAAGGAGCTAACCAACCAGAGAGCCCCAACAGGAAACAAAAGCTACTCTCTCTGGCCAAAGGCCCAGGAAGAAGAGTTAACCTAGGAGAGCTTCCTTTTATAAAATGACCATTCGTCTTTGACCAAACACCTCAGAAACCACTATGGCCCCACCGTGCCTGTGTCAGCCAAGGCAGAGTGGGCACCTTAGGCTTATGTCTCACCACACTGAAACAGAATCTCCAGCATCCCACCGGATGTGAAGAAGGCTAAACCAAAGGTGGACAATTTCATCAAGCTGACCAGTCACGAAGCTCCCATGCCCCTCAGTATCAGTGGAGAGAGCGTGAGGAGGGGGGACTCCCAGCCCACCCAGTGGTGACAAGAGGTCTCTTGGGTGGCCCTGGATTTACAACTCCGTTGCCAGCAGTGAGGTGACATCATCACCTCCCTTCCCACACTAGAGACATGTTGAAGAAAGCCAATTAAGTCAGAAAGTTTAAATAACACTCAGAATTCTCAAAACGTAATGTGACATGTCCAGTTTCCAATCAAAAATCACTTGTCATCAAGAGAACTTAGATCTCAAACTGAATGAAAAAAAGGCAATTGATATATGTCAACTCTCAAATGCCAGAGATGTTAAAATTACCTAACAAAAGATTAGAGCAGCCATGGTAAAAGGGTTTAAACAAGCAATTACAGACGTACTTTGTTTTTTAATTACAGACAATGTTGACACAAGTTTAAAAAAAAAAAAAAAAACAAGAATGCCTCAGCAAAGCAATAAAAGACATAGCGATTTTGAGATAAAAGAGAGAGGTGCTGGGGACAGCCACTCTAATGCAATGAGGAGAGTTTTGTGGGAATGGGTCTTTGAGAATTTTTACTTTCTGGACGTATTTGTTTGATGGGGCTGCCGTTGCTCCGTTCCACAACGTGGTGCCCTATACTTCCGGAGGCTGGAACTCTGAAAACAAAGTGTGGGCAGGGCTGTTTCCCTCAGAGACTGAAGGAGCTTCCCCAGGCCTTCCGTGTTATGTGTGGACTGCCACCCTACTTTTGTGCCTCCTCACCCCCCTTCCCTCTGTGTGCATCTGTCTCCAAACTTCCGCATGTAAGGACATCCCCCACACTGGATTAGGGACCCACCTTGCTTCCAGTGTGGCCTTGTTGTAACTAACACAGCTGCAACCACCTTAGTTCCCAATAAGGTCGTCCTCGGAGGTGCTGGGAGTTAGAACTTTGCTGTAGGGATTCCGAGGGGACACAGCTCAGCACAGTAGTATAAATGGATCCCCTCCGACATGATTTTTAGAGCTTCCAGGACAATCCAGTTGTTTCTCAGCTGAGTGAATGAAGTTTTCTCTGAGTGTGGCAAGAGGCGCGGGAGGCCACCGGGCTGCTTGACCACAAATGGCGTTTATGGGGATGAGAGAGTCTTAGGTCTGCCCGTCGTCCTTTCCATTGCCCCCAGCGTGGTACCCGGAGTCAGAAGGGAAGGGCAGTTTGTGAAAAAGAGTGAGGAGAATAAGGATGCTCAAACACGTTTATTCTAGATACTATAGCTCTGTTGAAATCGATCTCTTTTCCTTCACTAGGTGAAATACTTCACTAACAATGAGCCAGATGAAGAAAACAGCCCTGTGTTGAGGACGTCCCATAGAGCCCGGCGATTCTGCTCCCTCCGTCCCATCGCGCTTCTGCTCCTATAAAGAACACAGCCGGTCTGAAGATTGGACGTGCAGTGACTATCTGAACGTATGTAACGGATAAACATTCCTGGAGGTAGTGGTCATGGGCTCAGCTCTTAGGAAAAAAAAAAAAAGAAAACCAAAGTAATGACATACTTTTATGTGTTATATATATTAACGTTGCATTTCTTTAAAGGTACAGCTTTCTAATTAGTTGCAAAATTTCTGACTTTATTAGCAATGCAAATGTTTTCAGAATCCAAGTTACAGTGTTTTTATTATAATTGGATTTCATGAATACAAACAGAAATGTATTTGGAAGAGGTGCGTAGCCCTGCTGACCCTGTTAGCTTATTACATTCTATTAGACCAGAAAATGAACAAGCGCTGCAAAACCCAGTGTCAGAGAAAGTGGAATGTTTGCCGAGTGCTGTGACCCCACTCAATTTTCATGATTTTTCTAGCAGCTTCGATGTCTTAAAAACATTTTTTTTTTTATTTTAATGTTCACCACCAGATCATTTAAATTGGAGCTGGCATTACATTGTCTGTTTCCTCAATGCTTCCTGATAGTTTTGACTCATTACTCATCACTGACATGAAGGGCAAGCGTCTCAGTGAAGGCATTCAGAAACCTTGAAAATCTCATTTTCTATTATTACACGGAAGGGGAGAAAACACAGTTTTTAAAATTTTGCCTTAATTTAAAGACGTCTAGGATAGTATGCATTTTGTGAGTGTTTTAAATGGTTCATAAGCATGAATCTTTCTAACTTTTCGATGTAATAAGGGAAAACAGAAGAATGCATGGATGAAGCCCACAATTAAAAACTTTCTTTTATGACAATTATCTTGATTGCATTTATCTATTTTCTCTGTAAGTTAAATAATTCCTAGCTTAAAAAAGATTAAAAACCAGATCATTTAATGTTATATCATTTTTCACTAAAGTCAATTTCACAATGTCTGTATTTTTCAAAGTCTGTATCCCTTCTTCTTTTATCCAAAGGTTATTTATTTATACTCTCCATCCATACAAAAGGCAGTATGAGATAAGCAGATGAGAGAGTAAATTGAATGTATTTCTAGAAATTCTTTTTTTATGCAGAAGTATGTAAAGTGAATGCTCCAGCATTGTGACAAGAAAAAATAATAATAATGAACTAAAATGCAGGTTCTTAGGAGCCATCAATGTTGGACAAATGTTTGTAAACCAAGGAGGAACATTGGGAGGAGATCTATCTCAGGCAGAGGGAACCGAATGATCACAGGTCTCAAGGAGAGTGCAGGTTTGGAGGTAAGCTTGTGTGGAGCTCAGGTGAAAGGGAAGGGAGACGAGGAAGGACCCCAGGACTGGAGAGGGGACCCCAGGACTGATGTTGTCCTTCTGCCTCACCAGAAGCAGGAACAGGCAGTGGAGTCAGTGGGGACAGAGGGCAGGGATGATCTCTCCACCATAAAAACACAGGAGAGAGGTGGGACTGGCCATGTATTTAGGGTAAGATTACCAGGAGGGGCAAAGATGAAATCCAGGATTTGGGGTGCAGGGAAGACCCAAAGAACAGAGACCAAGGGAAGAAGGAGAAATGGGAAGGAGCTCACATCACCAGTGGGACCACCTAGAGAACATCTGTCTAGAGCACCCGTAAGTATGACCAGTGGAGATCCCTACTTTTTTTGGATCCAAGCATAGGGAATAGCTTAATTTTCCATGCAGCCTCCACTCTGTAAAGTATGGATAAACCTGGAGACATTTAATCGATTGCTTTTTAAACCTTCTCCTCATCTGTATATCCTAGCTCCAACAGAAATGGTGGTCAAGATGAGAAGTAGCTTGGAATGGGGAATAAAACTTTCTCCACATTCAATACCCTTTCTGAAGATTACACAGTAAAAGTAGCAGGGCCAAAGGGGATTCAAAATGGAAAAGAAAGAACCAGTCCAGGAAGAACAGAGCCCTGTAGTTTCCCTTGGTAGAAAGGTAATCATAGACACTCTTTGCTCATTCCTTAGTTAGCTGAATAACCACGACCAGGCAAGGATCATTTTTTACAGGCACAGAACTCTCTCAAACTAGCCAAAACAAGAAAAGGGGAGTGGGGGAGGGAAGATACAAGATTATGTCCAGAATTTAAGGATGGGAAGATCTCTCAAGAGGCAGGTGCCAATTACTGGAAGGGAACCTCCTGTCTCCTTGCTATCACTCTGGTGTCACATGGTCACCACTCTTTCTCACTGGATGTCTCATTCTTTTTTTCTTCACTGAGCTCCAGGATTTCTCCAGCTGTCTCTGTTCACTTTGCCCCTTTTTCAGAAGTGACTTCCCAGATCAAGTTTTAGTGGAACATTCCATGCAGGGGTCCTACAGAGGATAATGTGGGGCTCTGAGACTCACCTCCACTTCACGGGAATGGGGTAAGAACCTAATCGGGCCCCTTGGGCTAGGTGCCCAAACTATTTCCAACCACTGTGATTAGGATTTTTGTTATCAAAAGGCTGTGAAGGTGTTAAAGTTGTAATTAGACAAGCAACCACCTGCAGCAGGGCCAACTTGTCTCTCTTGTCAAGAGACAAGTATAGAGCAAAGAACAAGTATTCAGCAAAATGTTTCTGAACTTGTTGACAAATGATAACGAAATGTAGGGAAAATCACCCTTCCCAGCATGTACTTCCACAAGCATTGTGCTTCCTCCAGGAAAGGGGTGTTCCAACATGAACAGGGAAAATAAAACACGTGCACTTGCTGGGGATACTGTTGAAAGGATGGAGGCATTGGGACAGTGTTGGACAAGGTGATGCAAAGTCTTCATTGATGGGCATTTTTATGACAGACTAGAAGCTTGACTTCTTCAAGGCCAAACAAGAATCCTTACCTCCATCCTTCCTCTTCCTGCCTGGTTTTCCTAATCTCATTCCTGGATCTGCATTTACATTTTACAGTTTCATGGAGTCTAACTCATCTGGGACATAGGGTGTCCCTCCTGGTGAACGCTAGAAAGACACAAACGCTGAGGAGCAATTCCACCAAACACGAAGAGCCAAGAGAAGCTGTGTTCATACTCAGTGCCCTCAGGAACAACTCACAGCTTTCCTCCACCATCCAGAACTTGAAAGCACAATTCTCTTGGGTTACCCTTGCAGTAATGCCAGCTGGGTGGAAAAATCTCCCACCTGTGTGACCATCTTAGGACACACTGTTTGGCACTTCTAAACCTTTGCTGTGGAAATTCCACATAAAACAGACAAAAGAAATGTCATCTACTTAACAATTGCATGTTTCCATTTTTAAACATTTCTAAGCTTAGGGTATTGGGAGAGTTGGTCAAATAGCAATATTTCACTGTGGACTCATCTCCCAGTGGAAATAGTTTTCAGTACCAACAAGTGGTGCAGTTTCCACTGCCAAGTACATCCTAAATGGGCTCTTCAGGAAGACTTCTGGTAACATGGTCGCACTTGAAGTAGCACCTGTGGTTCAGCTGAATTTCCAAAGACAGAGAGGTTTCAGACCCAGGAGACCTCTGTGACAAGAGCACTGAGATTTATTTATCTCACTCTTTGTGGCTGTCTATGACACAGTTCCTCAGCACCTGGTTTGCAGAAGCAAAGGAAGCTGGAGCAAGCCCCCCAAATACGCTTGTTAACAAAATCACAGTGAAGTTGGAAGGTGTATGCGTTCACACTTAGCACTTAAGAAATCCCCGCAGGAGACATCTGCCTCCACTGCTAGGTTCTCTACGACAAGTGATGTCACTCATGAGGCCTCTTGAATTCAGACTGCCGCTTCTGGGACACAGCAAGAGGAACCCTGTGTGGATTCAGGGGCATAGATGCAATGGAAGAAGGAAATATTTCAGAAGATTCAAGGGGCATGTCTAGCACATCCCTTAGTGACTAACAAGTGCTTAATAAGCATATGTGAGTGGAAAACAAACACCAACATGCCTTGTGCTGGCTCTCCTGAAAGATATCAACCTGAGAATTCGCAGCACTTTAGTGAGGTGCTGGGAGAAAGAGGGAGCAGGTTTCTATTTCCCAAGACCAACTGAAGAGTCAGTGGCATACATTGCACTCGGCATGACTAGGACTGTGTTGGTTATGAGTAACAGAATGCTGGACGAAGATGACCTTATGTTTCCTCCTCAACAGGAAGACTGTGGGGAGGCAGCTTTCTGTGCCCTGGGTTGGCATTTGGGGTGATTTGAGAGCATTTTCAGTTGACAAATCCTGCAGCAACTTTAGGCTCCAAGTCCAGGATCACATTTGAAGTCAGGAGACTAGAAACAGCACATTCTTCCTTGGTTTCCTCTTAGTAAATTGTCTTTGGAGAGATCCCACCAGGAAGAATTCACCTGAAATCATTGTGCTCCATCTCTCCTAGCAGTTCTGGGAGGTTGGGGTCTGGCTTTGCAAGTGTCTGTGGGAGAAGGGGGCTGGGAATGCCGTGGCCGCCACATCTGCCACAATGTTAATAGCAACTGCAGAGACTTCCATCTCAACTCATAGAGCAGTTTCCAGGACTCCGGGAACTATGAAATTTCTGGTAAACTCATTGGTATTCACAGAAGCTACCTACTCTTTGGCAGGTGCTGAATTATGCACTAAGATTATAAAGTCAAAAGGATCAGAGTGTGCTCCGGAGTAGAGTTTACAATCTAACAAAACCCCAAGTTGCCAATGGTTCTAGAAGAGTGCCAGCTAGGAGCTCAAACTGTGCTCGGTCCTCCCCTCCGCCCAACCACACACTCCACGGAGGACAACCTTCAGAAGTTTTCTTGGTAGGATCCCGTCTTTCACAGGGGCAGCCCTATTCCTCCTTTCACCTAAACTGTGTGGGACCAGACATGGCCACTGCCTTAATTCAAATCCTAATCCTTCTTCTGCATCACCAGTAGCCCCAAATGCCTCTCTGTTGGTTCCTTTTCAATATTCAGTCTCTCCTCCATGCTCAGGCTGACAGGACATTTCTGAAGTGCGGAGATGTTGGCTGCCATCAACCTGATGTATACGAACTTTTCATCCCTGATTTTACTCCTGCTTCGGATGAAAGCCAGTGGGTATGTCTGGGATGGGCTGAGGGTGCACGAAGGGCAGAAAGAGATTTTAAGTGATTCAAAAAGAGATTTGAAAGGGGGAAATAATCATATTCACTCAAGCACATCTGGATTTACTTAATTTTTTAAACAATCGAAATAGAAGAACAAGAAGAGAAAAACAAGAAGAGCATAGGGGTCTACGGAAGACGGAAAATTAGTTTATGCAAATATGCCCATCTACCCTAATATTTTACATCAAAGAGATGAGGTGTCCATACCAGAGACAAGTGTATGTATTTGAAAGTGATTTATCTAAGAACCATGGGAGAAACAGGGTAGGTAAACTACATCTAGACCCTACAGAAGCCAAAACTCCAAGTGTACAAGGTGTGGGGAGACACACACAATGCCAGCATAGAGGTCCTCAGGCAGGTCTCCCCAGTGGTCTTGCCAACAAGTGTTTTAAAGCACGTCACAAGCTCAGGGGTAGCAGGAGGTCAGAGTACTTTAGCTTGTCCATGTGTTGTGTGTGGTGGCTCACAGTGTGGCCCTCTTACTTCTACTGATGATGTTTTTGTTTGAACAGTTGTGTGGTTAAGAGTTCTGGCAGGAATTTAACAGATGTACCTTATCTACCTCTCAGTTTTCCCAAAAGCTTCTAAAAGAACCTGCCAACAGAGACAAACAGCAATGTAACTCTTTAACCCAAGAAATTTGGACCTAAGCACCACTGAGCAAGGGACAACCCAGCATGAAATCATTTCATCGTTTCTTCCAATATCGAAGACATGCCAAAGGGCTTTGTTGACTTTTTCTTAATCTTAAAAATTGTGCCTGATATTCATAAAATGTTTGGGAACAGAGTAATATCTAAACAAGAATACAGCAACCATCTCTACACTCCAAGCTGTGATAGTGCATCCTGGCTTTTTATTTGACCATAAGACATAACTATTTCTCATGTCATAGTTTAACAGTTGCAAACTTTTTTTGTATGGATGTGCAATAGTTTAGTTCACCATTCCACAACTTTTGAACACTTGTACACTTTGTGCTTCCTTTTTTGGGCTCTGTCATTAATTTCCCCATTCCAAGCAGTGAAATTTATGATCAGCAAGTAGATTATTTTTATTATCGTTAATACATATTGGAATTTATCTTTGCAGATCATTTTTTACCACAATTTTTTTCCGAAACTGGGTATGCTCCTTTATTTTAGTACTATAAAGGTAAATTATAATTCATGGTGTTGTTATAATTTCAGTCATTTGAATACTAGCGAGTTTGGATTTCAGTACATTTTAGTACATTTATTAATCATTTTTATTTTTTTATCTTATGTCTTGACATTTGATAGACACGGCCTTGCCTGGGTTATATGCTTTCCTTAATGCTATCTATCTTGCTATATTTATTCACCTGATATTTTAGGAAGTTGAAGTGGTGGATAATCAAGGTGGTAGAGGTCTGGCAGTCAGACTACAAACACAGGATGCAGAGCTACTGACATTATTTTGTGTAGTACCTGCAGTGAGTCCCACCTGGGAGTTCATGTGTCTCATCAAAACCTTGATGAGTCCAGTAGAGGGTCCAGGGCATAGTGAAGCTACAGAAGGACCTCTGTGTGTAGGATAGCAGGAAAGGCTTGCAATGGCACTGGGGGAACTCCCAGCAGGAGCAGAGGGCATTGAACCATGTCTATGGCTCTATTTTATCAGGATCAGCCATGGTGCTTTTCTTCCCAGAAAGAATGATCTTGTTCAACTAATAAGAATAATATTGACTTGTGAAAATTTCTATAAGTTCAATAAGATATAAGGCAATTCTTTCAGAAACATCTGGTTTTATCTTTAGATAATGCCGGGGACACGAGAGGTTCTTCCTGCCCTCACTGAGCATTCAAAGAAGAACACAGTATGGGTCTCCTATCATGTTGAATGCTTAAACTGAGAGCACTCTAGTTGAAGACACCATTTCTAGCTTCAACTTGGACAGGCAAGGAAAGCACTTCTTCTTCCCTGACTCGTTGCCAGGGCTGGCTTGTATCTGAGGACACAAAGGCTTTCCAGGATGAACTGGACTATCATGTGAATGCAGTGGGTTCTAAAAGAAGGATGAGTCTTCACAAAGAAGTCTCTAGATCGGCAACACTTGCTTATGGACTGGTAGGAATCTAGTCTGGAGGCCACGGGTTTCCTGGTTAGCTATAGGTGAGACTGCATTGTTTCTGGTGATGACCTCTAGTACACATTCATACAGAATTCAGAGGAAGGAGGCAGGGGTTCGGCAGCAAGGTGGGTATTCCTTTCCACTGACCAGCACTCAGTCCCCTCAAATTCAGCCCACTGGAATGTCCCCATCTGCTCATTTACTTCTAGTTGAAGTAGATGTATGACTTGCTTTGGAAACTGTCTTGTTGCAGATCAGATGTAATTGGTTAAAATGAGGTCACACTGGGGTGATTTGTTACTGCAAGATCACAAGTCTTCCTATTCTATGCAGAGATCATATTGGGTGAGCCAGAAAGTAAGTTCTTCATAAAGTGTGTTGTGAACCTAGAGACTCCAAATAGGCTTTGTGTGGTTCTCCATGCCTGATCCACACCCCCTTGAGGT
Organism: Mustela nigripes; assembly: GCF_022355385.1. Taxonomy (NCBI): domain Eukaryota; kingdom Metazoa; phylum Chordata; class Mammalia; order Carnivora; family Mustelidae; genus Mustela; species Mustela nigripes. Next base: position 95,208,429 of record NC_081560.1, on the reverse strand, counting down.
CTCTGGGGCTCCTTTGATCTGTTTATGAAGCGTGCACCCAAGGGAAAAGAGTGAGAAGCACTGGTGTTCAGAACCCTGGATTGGTTACAGGGTAAGAACTACTCTTCTTAATTCACCCATAAAAATGTAGGGTTCAAATTTCTAAGGACCAGAGCCCAAATCATGGGGTCATAAGTGGTGGAGCTGATACTGAACAAGGCTTGAGACTCTGGTTTGTCAAGATGAAAAAATGTCACGTGGTCTGAATTCTTGTTAGCTGATCACTAGTTTCATTACAGTTAAAAAATATATCCCCAAAATAAAATCTCTTCAAAGGTTTATATCTAACCTAAAAATATCTTGAGGAAAATTAGGTTATCTTTGAACATAAGAATACCTGTCATGTTGCACTTTTCTTGTGAATTCTTAGGATTATCCTCATTAATCTTTTCAAAGTCCTCTATTGTGAGCTAACCTAGGGCTTTACAGCTGTTTGACCATGTGGCTTCACACCATCTCAGGGCCAGGACTAGACCCTGTATCTCCAAGGCCTTGATCCTGAGTCTCAAAATCTGAAACCCAGTCCAACACTGGGGAGCCCTCTAGGCCTCACACAGGGCACATCTTGCTCAAATGTGGACAAACAGAAAGACATCTGGTTGGTTCCTCGGGACGTGGAGTTGGACCCAGAGAAAGGAGGAGTTTGGAGGAAAGCTTTCCAGACTGTTCTCTTCACCAGCCACACAGTACACCTCTCTAGCTGCCCACCTGCTGCCTGCTTCCATGTGGAGAGAACATGCCCCCAGATTTCAGATACTTTCGCCACATTTTATGAAGAACAATTCATCTTGGACCTTCTGATTAACATGCCCTTACTTACTATGACACTTAGACATATTTTTTAAAACCTACAAATATAGGAGATCACACCACAGAATGACCTGAAAGTCTTAGAAAGCAGGTTATGTGGCTGGGGGAGAATTATGAATAATACCATTTTGTCTTCCCCTTGGATTTAAATCATTTTAATAATGATGTAACTTACAAATAATGAAGTGCTCCTTAATGTACCCAATGCCCGATCAGCATTTCTGATTTTATTACTTTTATTCATTTATAGGCATAAGAGTCACTAAAATCAATAGCCTTTTTAATCCCAATCTGGACCACAATTTTCAAAAAATTACACTTTCACAAAACTCTCATTTTCCTTGACCTTCAAGATGAAACATAGTTCTGGTTTTTCTTACAACTTGTGGCCGCTCTTTCTCAGTGTCCTTTTGTAGATTTCTTGTTCTTTTTCTAAGTAATACGTGCATATTGGTGTCTCCAGAAACACATTTCTTCTTACTGTATACACCGTCCTTTGTATTTTACTTACTCCTAGGTAATGAAAGACTCCCTTTAATGATAATCATTTCTAAATCTTTAGCTCTTGAACCCGATCTCTCCTCTGTGCTTCAAGGCATCTGCCCAACTTTCTCCAGGGAAAGTCCTCCTGGGTGTTGGGAGGCACCCCAAGTCCTAAAGTGAAACTTATTTTATTTTCTTCTCGATCCATGGAGAAAGCTTTCTCCATCACCATTGCGAGATAATAGAGACTAAATAGGTCTCCATCCCCTGTTCCTGACACAGGGCTCCTATAACCCTAGTGATAAGAACACCAGGAGCATCTTCTGTTTCAGTGAGGTGATGCTGGGTGGGTCCCTAGTTGAGGGCTGCTCACCAGAGAGACCAAGCCATGATTGGAAGCCTGGGATTTTTGGTTCCATCTCTATCCTCCAGAGAGGAAAGAGGGACTGGACACAGGGCTCAGGGTAGATCGTGTCTGATGAGAAAGCCTCCAGCAGCAAGGGGTCAGAGAGTCTGCAGGTGGTGAATGCATCCATGTGATAGGAGGAGGATACACCCAGCACTATGCAGACAGACGCTCCTGTGCTCAGGAACCACCCAGACCCACTTTAGCATCTCTTCATCTGTCTATTCTTCTGTGTCCCTTATGGTGGCCTTTAATAAACAGGCAAATGTAAGTGAGGTTTTCCCTAAGTTTATGAGCCACTTGAGCAAATTAATCAAAATTGAAGAGGGCACTGTGGTAGCCTCCAATTTATATCTAAATCAAGCAGAAGTTGTGGGTAACATGGGGACTGACTACAGTTGGCATCTGAGGTGGGGGGCAGTCTTATGAGACTGAGTGCTTAAACTGCAAGGAACCTGACACCATCTCAGGTAGATAATGTCAAAATTGAGTTAAATTGTGGACACCAATCTGGTGTCCCAGAGAATTACCTGGTGTGAGGACAAAACAAAACAAAACAACAACAACAAAAACCCACCCACACATTTGGTGACCAGAAGTGTCAGAATAAAGTGTCTCACGTGAGGGTAAAGGAGACCACAGGACAGAAACACAGGAGGTAGACCAAACAGGATTTTCCTTCTAAACCACACACACAGAATCCTAAGGCAGAAACTCTGAATCTGTCCTCTTCTTTCTTTTTCCCTACTCCTACCTCCAAACTAGTCACCAACAGTTTCCTTTTTTCCTTCAAATCTCCCTTGATTCTGTTCTCATTACAAATGTCCATGATATAGAACATCATTCTAGCTATCCTACCATCAAGCTATTAACTTGTCTTCTTGTCTCCATAATTATCCCATTTTCAGAAATTTTACACAGTAAATCCAGATTACTTTCTGAAAATGAGATCCGAATATGCCATCATCTTGTTTGAAATTCCTTGTTAAATTCCTATTGATTGGAAAATGACCTCCAAACTTTTCACAGTGCCCTGTGAGGAGCTTCATGATCTAACTTCAGGACAGCTGCCCACCCCTCATCTCTCTTTCTCTTCATGTCCCAAACTCTTCCAAGTCTGCAGATGTGCTGTTATCCCCTTCCTCTCTGGGCAGTGGCAGAAGACAACTTGGTGTCATTGTTTGGAAGTTTCAGGTCAATCTTCAGAGAGCACTTCCAATATCATGTCATCAGGAAGGTCTTTCTTGAGAAGGATAGTAAATAATGCTATCAAATAAGTGAACATCACACATTTTTACAATGACTAGTTTAATTATCTTTCCTTAGAGTATTATATAAGCTTTCTGAGGGCAGAAATCACTTCTCTTACTTTCATGAAGGAGAAGGTACATACCTAACATTTTTTTTTTTTTGTAAATCAATAAATGGGGAAATTCCCTAAATCTTTGAATTTACATGATAAATTTAGTTGCCATGGAGAACAAAGGTAAATCTATCATACAAATTATCTATTGTGGGGTGCAGTCAGTTAAGTGTTTGCTTTTGGCTCAGGTCATGATCTCAGGGTCTTGGGATGGAGCTCCGCATCAGGTTTTCTGCTCAGTGGGGGATGTGCTTCTCCCTCTCTCTCTACCCCAGCCTTTACTCTCTCTCTCTCTCTTTCTCTTTTTGTCTGTCAAATAAACAAAATCTTTAAAGAAGAAAAACAAAGAAATTATCTACTGCTGTGTAAAAATTTACCCCAAGCTTTGTTCCTTCAAGCAAGCATGTATAATCTCCAGTTTTCTGTGGGTCAGGAGCCCAAGAACATATTATCTGGGAGGTTCTGACTCAGGGTCACTTACAAGGGTGCAATCAAGGCATTGACAGGGCTGCAGTCTCATCTGAAGGTTCTCATGAGGAAGATCTGCCTCTGAGCTCATACAGCGATGGCCAGCAGGACTCAGCTCTTTGGCAGTGTGGGCCGTTGGCTGTTCCAGTTCCTTGCCATATGGACCTTCCCAGGGCCAGGGCAGCTAGCTTCTGCCAATCAAGCATATCACAGAGAGGCCTCCTGAGACAGAAGTCACAGTCTTTTCTGCAACCTAATTGGAAAAGTGACATCTCATCTCTTCTACTGCCTTTTGATTCACTTGAAGTGAGTCACTAAATTCAGCCCAGACTCAAAGGGTGGACATTCCATGAGGCATCAACACCAGAAGGTGGGGATCTTCATAAGCCTATAATCACCATATGTGCTGTTGCATCATGTTGGGTATTTTGTTATCTGGAATTTTCACATATAGATTTCAAGTGTGAATCATCTTTTATTTTTGTACTGTCTTTGTTTTTTCTGTCATTATAAAATTGGTGAGTTCTCTCTGTCTCCTTCTCTCTGCCTCTCTCCCTGTCTCTCTCTTTCTCTCTCTCTCATTACTACTTTCTTTTATAGCTTTCATAATGTTATAATTATAGGAAATAATTGGTCATTTTAAAATGAAAGTAAATAATTGTCCTTCTTATTGTTATGCCCCCTTCAACCTTTGTTATATGAAGGTTTTCCAGTTTTAGGAAGATTTTAGAAGTGTTGGAGGAGGGTTTCCTGCACAAATTGCCCCACATTTATTTAAAGCTATTACCCTGGTGAGCTTAACTTCAGTCTAATCCAAAGGCATCCTGTGTTTTTAAAATGGCAAAGAAGCAGGAGGAGAATGCCTCAGCACACATAAGAATGGGAAGGAGGTGATCAGGTTGGCTCAGTCCCCAGGCTGCCCTGGCCAAAGACTGTGTGACAGGAAAGAGGCAGAACAGGTGTCCCATCACCAGGCATCACGGAAATCCCTTCTGTGGTCATATTCCAGTGAGAAATACAACATCTGTCCTATCAACGCACAGACACAGAAAGCTGCACATAAACCTAGGGCACAGGATTGTTGGATTAGAAAACATGCAGAGAATTAATATAAATAGCTAGCCCTTTGCAGAGGGCATTCCGTGTGAATAAACACCACCAGATACGAAATGATAAAGACAGGAACTAAAATGAACATTGGGCAAGTCCCCGAGGGTGGCAGGGTACTGGAGTGTGGATTCTAAATAGATACACACCCAGACACACACAGCACCAGACACATACGTACCCACACGAATATACATGTCCCTACACACACCAACGCAGACACACACGCAAAGCTCCAAGCACACACACCAATCCAGAAACAGACATGGAAACACAAACACAGAGACACACTCACAAGAGACCCAGACCAAGATAAACACACAGATAATCGACATAGAGACGCACACGTGTTGCCAGACCCGAGGACCATGTGGGCCATGGAGGTGAGACACGAGAGTGACACACGTTGGCTCAGAGACCCCTGCAGGATGGCCTCCTCTCAGAGCATCCCCTAAGAGACCTCCAGCTCCAAATGAAAAAGCATTGTTCCTGAGAAATGATGTGACTCCATGGGCTCTGTGGTTGGTGTAAATATTAAATTCCAGGTGAGAGTTCCAGAAAACGAATATTGCTCGCGCAGGATGTGAGCTCACTGGCTCCCGAGAACCCAGTATGGAATCTCACCTGTGCTCCAGGGACCCCGGAGGCTTTGTTTTCCACAGACTGGTGAACAAGTGCACCCCAGTGCCATGGTCAGAGTGCTCTGTTCCAACAGGGTCAAATGCAGTAAGCGAGCTTTCCAGAGAAAGCCTTCCCTCCCGGGTACTCTGTGCCCATGCCTGCCGCCGGCCACACGTACACACCAACCTCCCGCTACCTGCTGATTGAATCTTCAGCACGTCTTAAAATATAATTTTATGCATATCCCTTAGCTAATACATTACTGTATTGCATTCTGAGAATTAATAAAGTGCCTGAGAAGAACAGTTGCATTTTAAATAAATACTATTAAGGTAACGTGGTTACAGATAATTTCATTTCCAATTGCATCTCTGATGTGCAACATGACACAGCAAGACAGAGAAATGAAACAAAATTGCTTAGAAACTAGTGTGGTCTCCTGGTTAGATAAATAAACGGACTACAGTCTGACGGTTTCATTTCAATTCCCCAGTGTAATTTGGATTAAAATACCATGCAATGGAAAAATTTTATTTTCAGGGAAAAAAAAAAAACAGTGCTCGGGAAGTATTTTTGTGGCAACTCTCCTCTTTATTTTGTTAAAGATTTTCACATATTATTCTCCTGCTTTGCTTTCCGGCTTTATTATCCTTCTAAAAGCCATTGGCACAGGTTTAAAACAGAAGAAAGTGGCGTTGTTCTCACTGATCTTTCTGGATTGAAAACATTTTTGGGGTTTTGGTATATCATCCTTTCATTTCTTCAGCAAGAAGAGGAATCCCACAAGGCATGTGCTAGGGTCTTGCTGGCACACGGAGGGAGGCTGGGGACAATCCCCTCCAGTGTTGATTTATTCTGATAGCCATGCAAGATCCCTCCTCCGCCATGCCCTGTGGTTCCTCTTGTTCCACCTGGCCCTATGCTACGTCCTCCTGAAGAAACGATACGTCCCTTTCACTTGCAAACAGAGCAGTATGGATGACTGGCAATATGGTGCGCAGACTGCATCTATTCGGGGGCTCAGTTGGGGCCACACTGTCTGAAGACTTGGGAACAATCCTGATCTGGGCAATGCTGTGCACCGTGTAAGTCTGCACAGAGTGAGCAGAACATTCTAGAAGCAAGTCTCAGCCTCCTGGACTGATGAGTACATGCTGTTTCTGGAGTGCCTGAGAAGGAAGAAGGGAGAGGGATGCCCTCTCCTCTCAGCCCTCATGCCAGCTCTGTCTTCCTTTTGTGCTTTTCTTCCAATCCTCTGCAGGCTTCTCCCCTGTGGGGACGAATCTTCCTCCTTCTTGTTCTGCTCTGCAGACTGTTCAGATTGTCCAGCCACCTCCAGTCCGGTGAAGCCTAGAGCAGAAACAGCCCTCTTCTGCCTCACAGCATCTCAGGATCAGACAGCCACATCCTGCAGCTGCCCCTTGGGTTCCCACCCCATCAATTTCCAGCCCAGGAGCCTCATGGGCTCCATCCATCATTGCACTGTGACCTGAGCCCTGGAGCTTCTCCCCGGCACACTGCAGTGCGCAGGACAGCACAGCAGAGACACGGGCTCATCACAGAGCAAACTGCCCCCCTCCCCGAGTCTGGTCCAGCCTGAGGATTTATTCCCTTCCCAGCTCCAGCACTGGGAGTGTTAAGTACTTTCCATTCCCTCCTTTCCTCTGAAGCGCAATTCCATGTGATACCAGCGAGGTGTGCTTTTTAATTTATTTTTAATAGCTTTTCATTTAAAGTCATCCCCATCCCCCACTAACACATCTCAGAGCCTCATCTCTCCGGCCCACCTGTGTATTTGATGTCCCGGGGCATTACTATGTTTCTCCCCCACAACCAGGGCTGTATGCATTATTCATTGACGAGCACTTGTTCAACAAGAAAAACATCAGTAAATCTACAGCTTTACATCGAAGTCTCTGATGTGTCTTAAGATTGGGACTCATATTCCTGGCTCAGTAATCCCACTTCAAAGAATTTGTCTTCAGTGATCAGTGATACAACCAAACATGTACATGGCTGTTCAACCCAGACCGTGTAAACCTGGGAGAAGTCTGTAACAATTTTAGTGTCCATAGATAATGTTCAGAATCCTTCTGCCTAATGCAGTCTTTGCTTGGTTAACGGTGAAATCTGGGTGTCAATAAGTAGAGTTCCTCGGAAGGGACAATGAAATACAAAGTACAAATTCAGAATCATAAATGTAGAAATGCCATGAATAGGAAAAATAAACAATAACTTTGGGGTGATATTTGCAGTCATACTATTCATTTATGAATTATGAAAATGCATTCTTTCTTGGGTAATGTTTCAAGTCAGTGGAACCTCTAGTTGGCAAGCTATGAAGAGAGAGGATATACTAGAAAAATAACTGCCCTTGCGGCACCTGGGTGGCTCAGGCAATTAAGCATCTACCTTCAGCTGAGGTCATGATCTTGGGGTCCAGGGATGGAGCCCCAAGTTAAGCCCCCCTTTGGGGCTTCCTGCTCAGCGGGGAGTCTGAGTCTTCCTCTGCCCCTCCCCCTGCTCATGCTTTCTCTCTCTCTCTCCTTCAAATAAATAAATAAAATCTTAAAAAAAAATAACTGCCCATTTTTCCTGCAAACCTGTGAATATAAGTTAATCGAAAAATCCATCCGTCTTTAAAGAAAATTCTGGGGAAAAAAAAAAGATGACCTCAAAGCTCATATCTGGAATTGTGCTTGCCCAAAGCATCAACAGGTAAAAGTCACCCAAAACCAGCTTTGCTGAGAAGCAAGAATCGTAGCTCTGCACAAAGGTGCAGGATTCCAGGACCTGAGGGTAAGTGAGGAAAGCAAGTGTGTGGAGTGTGACATAATTTGTGCAAACAAGTGAAGTATATGTTTGCATATGTTTATATCTATTTTGTCAGATATACATATATATTCAATATTTCTGTATGTTCTATGTATATTCAACAAATGTCTATGTACATCCAAATGGACCTATGATCAGTGCTTACCTTTGGGGATGAGGCTTGTATGTAGGGTGTGGGCATGAATTTCATTCATGTTCATTGTTTATTTTTCTCTATTCTTGGCATTTTCTCATTTTATTTTATTTTTTAAGACTTGATTGATTGACTGATTGATTGATTTACTTGACAGAGAGAGAGCCCAAGCAGGAGGAACAACCATTAGAGAGAGAAGAAGACTCCCTGCTAAGCAGGGAGCCTGACTCGGGGTTCGAGCCCAAGACTCCAAGATTATGACCTGAACCGGAGGCAGACACTTAACTGACACAGCCACCCAGTGCCCCTGCATTTTCTCATTGTAGTCATTCACTTCCTTTGTTTTAAATATGTGTGCCATTGAGGGCTATTTGGAAATGAGATTAAAGACCACATTTTGTGTGTCTCTGTGTGCATCTTCCATATCAAAAAGACTGCCTGAATAATATAATTGGATAAATCCCATTCCCCTGTGATTAACTGGAAACTGGCTTGCTTTCAGTGATTTCTTGGGATTACAGTTTAATGGCAGCATATTAAGGATAAATTATGGAAGGACGTTTGGATGGCAGTGGCAGGTGCTAGCAGATCCAGATTCAGCCTCCATATTTAGATAGACAATAGTATTCTTGACCTTCACTTGACCAAATAACTTAGTAGACTCCATAATGTGGTGGGCTTCTGGATTTCAGAGTTGAATTTTCCTCTGAGACTCAACTTCTTCATCTTTAGAATGAGGTAATCTCTCTGGTTATTTCCAGTCCCAATGTCCAAAGGTTTTGGAAAGTACAAGAACACCATTAACTCATTTTGTCCTTGTCAGGATGTTGTAACAGTTATGCCAATCTCATAAAATGAGTTTGAAAAAACTTAGTTTAGCCTTTGGAGTAGATTTTTATCTTTGGTTGACTGGGAGTTTAATCTTCTTAATTAAGATGTATAAAAACTTTCAGTTTTCCATTTTTCTCTGTCCATTTGTTTTTCTAGGATTCGGTTCATGCCATCTAAACTTCCAAGTTTGCTCATATAGTTGTGTGTGAAGCCATCCTCCTGTGTTTTGAATGTGATCACATCCTAGTGATGGACTTTTGTCATTCACGGTATTGACTATATGCTCCCTCCCATGTGCACACACTCTCTCTTCTCTCTGGTCTAGTCTTCTTTTCTGTGTCATTATTTCTTTTCTATTCTATTATTGCCTTTTTTTTTTCCTTCCTTTGTGTTCATTAAGTATTCTTCTTTTTTCTTTAGGTGGATCTTTGGAAAATAGACCTTTACCTTCTGTCTTTTCTAAGGTATTTAGTTATGACTGTCATGGTCACTCCCACCATGGCTTAGCTGTATCATACATCTTTAATTTTGAACATTTTTACTGTTAATCAAACATTTCCTAATCGCTACTGATTTCTTCTTTGATAAATGAGTTATTACAAGTGAATTTCTTAATTTCTTATAATGTGGGAATTGTCTAATATTAATTAACCCAATTTACCTTCTCTCAAATCTATACTCTTGTTTTCTTGCATATTAATTTTTTTGATTATAACCACATTATAGATTATATAAATGCATCCTTCAGTTGCCCCTTGAACAACACAATCTGAACTGCGCAGTTTCATCTATTGGAGATAATTTTGGATAAATACAGGACAGGACTGTAAATGTATTTTCTTTTCCTTACAATTTTCTTAATCACATTTTCTCTTCTCTGGCTTACTTAATTGTAAGAATACAAAACATAATAAGTTTAACAAACAAAATATGTGTTAAGTGACTATTTATATCATTGGTAAGGTTTCCAGTTGATAGTAGATTATTAGTAGTTAAGTTTTGAGGCAGTAAAAAGCCATAGGTGAATTTATGACTACATGAGGGCATGGCCCCCAAGCCCCAATGTTGTTCAAGGGTCAACTGTATGTAAAAACATATAATATTTATGTCCATGAATGATATAAATAACACATAAAATGGACATGAATTTACTCATAGACATAATACATCATTATTAATGAATGTCTGTTTTAATCTTAGACCATTTCCTCCTGAATGAAAGGTATCTTTAGTTTTTCTAATGAAGATTTCTTGGTGACCAATCTTGTTTGTCGAAAATGGATTTATTTCTGGGGTTCCTGGGTGGCTCAGTGGGTTAAAGCTTTTGCCTTTGGCTCAGGTCATGATCCCAGGGTCCTGGGATCGAGCCCCACATCGGGCTCTCTGCTCAGCAGGGAGCCTGTTTCCCCTCTCTCTCTGCCTGCCTTTCTGCCTCCTTGTGATCTCTGTGTGTCAAATAAATAAATAAAATCTTTAAAAATAAATAAATAAATAAAATGGTTCTATTTCTGGGGTACTTGCATGACTCAGTGGGTTAAGCATCTGACTCTTGGTTTCAGCTCCAATTATGATCTCAGGGTGGGGAGATGGAGCCTCACATAGGTCTTCACACTGGGTGTGGTGTCGGCTTGAGATTCCCTCTCTCTCCCTCTCTCCCTCCCCACTTTCTACCGCTCTCTCCCCCTCCCCTCAAGAAGAAAAATGTATTTATTCCCATGGTATCATTGATAGATGCATTGTCTTGAAGACTGATGCTTGTGTGATGTTTTCATTCTCTTGCCAAATTTTTCTACCCCTTTGCCTGGCTTTCTAGTTTCCATTGATCCTGTGCAGATGTCCATTCAAGTTCCCACTGGGGCTTTTTGGACATTGACCTTATTTTCTCTCTCTTCCTTAAGGTTGTTCTTTTAGTCTTTACCTTTTGACTTTTTAAAATCACTTTCTAGGGGCACCTGGGTGGCTCAGTCAGTTAAGCATCTGCCTTCGGCTCTGGTCATGATCCCAGGGTCTCAGGGAGAGTCGGCTTGTCCCTCAGCCCCCTCCCCCCCTCTTTTGCTCTGTCTCTCCTATAAATAAATAAAATCTTTTTAAAAATCATATTTCTAGGTATATTTTTGAGATGCACGCATCCATCTCTTGGTGCCTCTGAAATCTGGGGCTTGACAACAGTAAACATTTTTAGAACATTCGCACCATTATCCCTTCAACTGCTACTTCTGTCATTAGTATTCTCCTTCTGGGATCCCAATTATATGTAATCATATTTCCTGCATCTGATATATCTCATGGCTTTTTTTCTGAGTGTTTCACGCTTTTGTCTCTTGATGTGTTAGTCTGGATATTGTCTTCTAATTCATCTAAGTCACTAATCTTTTGGTCAGCTATTCATTATGTGATCTCATGTACCCATTATCTGGCTCTCCACAGACATGTTTGAGTGTAGTTGCTCTGGTTTTCTGCCACGTAGTCTTGTCTTTTCAAATTTCTGATTGTTTCCACTGTACGTTCGATATTGTATGTGAATCCTCCATGGGTGATCTGAGGCTAATAAGATGTCACCTTCTTCCAGGGCCACTTGGGATCCCAGATCAACATAATCCAGTCAGACGGCAAAATGATTCCCAGCGGAGCTTCAGTCCCTGCGAGGCCTGGTCTATCCTGTGTTCACGTTTGCTCTCGGCTTTGTGGAGCCCAACACAGAGCCTGGGATGAAGCAGGGACCCTCTGCCTTATGGTCTGTGAACTCTGGCTTTTGTCTGCTTGTTTTTGTGACAGCTGGCTTGCTTCTTGGCACCTCCCCAAACTTACGAAGTCCACAGAGACCTCTCTGTCAAAAGAGCCCCAGAATGATGTGCTTAACTCTGGGCATATCTCTTCTCCCAGATTCTGGGTGGCAAGTTCTCAGTTCCTTGAAGGTTCTCGAATGCCTTTATGTATGTTAATTTTGTGTTACCTGGCCTGACATTCTGATTTGATCTCCGTGTTGGCATTTACCTGAAGATCCTTACCCGAAATGCACATTAGCCGAATTCCCCACAGTTATATCTTAAAACCTAATTTAGAAACGTGGCATCTGATATTAGCTTTCCTGGAGTATGTACAATTCACCTGTGTTAAAAGAACTTGTCATATAATTTTACATCACTCTTGATTAAATACTCACAGAAGGAACAATTAAGATTGTGTGAAGTTAAAATCCCACTTAAAATTATCTTATGAAGATCAAAATTATATTAAAATTCAGCTGACAAGAAACGAAAATAGCTCAAGAGGCCAAGAAATCACAATGAATTGCATCTAAATATTTGATCCTTCTTCCCTCCAGGGTAAATTGTGCATTTTTCCATCTCTAGTGGCAAAGATAACAGGGTTAAAGTATGTTTCCATATGCTCTTTAGGAATATCACGGTAGTAATTTTTCTGATGGGAAAAGAATAGAACATCATATATCATGTCAGCTGGGATGGAATGAGGAATTTATTACATGAGACAATGGATAAGAAAGCATTATTAATTTTGAACATCTTGAATTTTTCATGTGTTGTCATGAAGTTTTTTGAAAGCAGGCATAATACCATGCAATAGTTTTCATTCAGCATTTTGGACCAGGAGGCTGAGAGTTCTAAAGTTGATGCAGAGGGAAAGGGAACCTGCCTCTGACCCAGCACCGTTCAGCCCAGTTATCTCAGTAATCCTCTAAGGAGTGACTCTTCCTAATTATTTTGACATAAGGACCCCAGGGCTCAGAGAGTTTCTGCGAGTTGACCAAGGTACCCCAGTAAGTATAGTAGAATTGGAACTCACATGTCTACCACCCAGGGCCCTCCCCCAATCTCTCATAGTTCTAGCTTTTTCCCACCGTGTTCCCCAAGGTGGTGGCAGTCCCTCTGCCCTTGTCCTCCAGTATCCGAGGCGTGCCTGTAGAATGCCCAGGCAGCCCATGTCTCCGGTGAGGATTCTGCTGCATGTCTGTGGTCATCTGCAATCCTCGGTGATGAAAACTTACCACGAGTGATTCATGCCACTGTACCACAGAGTCTCCTTTTCAAACTCCTGCCTATCTCTCCCAGAATAGAGTCTGAATGCATGTGGAAGAATGTCCACCAGCGGGGCAGATCATTCCTCACTCAGAATGGGGATATATTCCCTGAGGGAAGGACATGCTCTCCTACATGGTTTTCCTACTTCCTTGTGTTTACGTTGGGGAACCCCTTTCCTTCTGTCTGCCTACTTTCTCTTACAGAAAAAGAGGACATTCTTTTCAGCTACAACATGTTTCCATAATTTCACAAAGGATTATGAATCATTTCTCATAGTGGATCTGCGGTGTTTGTATTGGACATCCAAAGCTCTCTAACTTGTTTAAAGTTTGGGGGCTGCCGATGGGAGAATAATCTAAATCACAAATGTTTTGCTGACTATTTAAGGTCATGTTGGGTTTATTTTGTTGAGAGAGGTGCCTGTTCCTCTCTAGAGGGGCAGGTACTTCCCAAGGGTCTTGTGGTATCATAACGTATGCTAAGACAGTGCTATCCCACCAGGGTTCCAACCCATCCTCTTCTCCCCGCAAGAAACCATGCCCGACTAAGGAGTAATATTTATTATTTGATAAACAAGCCCACAGTTGTAACCCCCTCCGGAATCACTCCAGTGTGAAACTGGCGTTTGTACCGACATGGGGAAGAGCTCATTCTTCATGAAGCGGAACATGGCTGCAGAATGTACTCAGCAAACCGGTGGAATCACTCAGCGGAGCCTGGGAGAAAAGGTCAAGGCGATAAAATAAATTTGAGGAGAATATGGAAGTACTCATCAAGTCACACTTGGGATGTCTTGTTGACCTTTATGTGCAAGGCAGCATTGTTTCTCACATTTCAAAGCAATGCCATTTAAAAAAAATTACATTTATTTAAAAAAAAAAAAAGGAGTTAATTTTGTTAATTGTGCTTAGTGTCTGGTGTGAGGTGGAGAAATTTGGAATTTGATCTGACAACTGACCATTCCTGTAGCGTCCTCTGCTTTCTTTCATAGTAAAAAGAGTTCCTGGGCATCGTGTCAGGTGATGGGTCTCCTCTGTGACCCTTTAAACAGACACACGGTCACCTCTGTACCAGCTCTATCAAGTCCAGTTTCTTGTTCCCCATTCCCGTTCTATAGACAAGAAAACCCAGGGAAGGAAAGTCAATTAAAGACTAAACTTTTGGATCGTCTGCCATAATTAAATGATCACCAGTTGAATTTTAAAGAGAGTTTTTGGAATTATAATAGATCCCGGGGCACCCAGCTGACTCAATGAGTTAGGCATCTGACTTGGTTTCAGCTCAGGTCATGATCTCAGGGTCGTGAGATCGAGCCCCACCTCAGGCTCTGTGCTCAGCATGGATTCTGCTTGGGATTCTCTCTCCCTCTGCTCTTACACTCTCATTCTCTCTAAAATAAATAAAGTTAATTATAAATATAAATATATAAAATAAATCAATAAAAATTTTAGGTCTTGGATTTCCGCCCCCTTCTCCCCATTCACACGGGCAAAGCAGAGCAAATTCTCAGGTCCCATGTGCATGTCAGTCTGCATTCGACCCCTTTCCCTCAGCCCACCTCGTGAGGTCTGTCCCCATCCTTGCTTCTGGCAGAATCCACTCCCTCCACCACAGGACATTCCATTGACAGAAGATCCCATAGCCATACTATTATCAGTATCCTCATATCTTCAGTTGCCTGCATTTATTATTATTATTGTTACTGTTATTTTGCTTTCATAATTGCTATTGCTACTGAACATTCATTCAGGGATGAATACACAAGTGCTCCTGGAGGCTGTTGCCCGGTGTTGCCTCTTTGGCTATTAAAATGCAACAAAGAGGGACACCTGGGTGGCTCAGTTGGTTAAGCAGCTGCCTTCGGCTCAGGTCATGATCCCAGCGTCCTGGGATCGAGTCCCGCATCGGGCTCCTTGCTCCGTGGGGAGCCTGCTTCTCCCTCTGACTCTGCCTTCCACTCTGTCTGCCTGTGCTCGCTCTCGCTCGCTCTCTCTCTGACAAATAAAAAAATAAAAATCTTTAAAAAAAAAAATGCAACAAAGAGAGCCCTGGGTGGCGCAGTGGGTTAAGTCTCTGCCTTCAGTTCAGGTCATGATCTCAGGGTTCTGGGATCGAGTCCCGCATTGGGCTCTCTGCTCAGCAGGGAGCCCGCTTCCTCTCTCTCTCTTCCTGTCTCTCTGCCGACTTGTAATTTCTCTCTCTGTGTCAAATAAATAAATAAAATCTTTAAAAAAATAAAAAAAATACACAACAAAGGATCCCAAAAGGACTTCTAAAAGGATCATAGCAAATTTCTGTCCCATGAGCACTGTTCTTGCTTTACATGTCGCCAACAGCAAAAGTAATTAATTAAAGTATTTTTTTAAGATTTTATTTATTTATTTGACAGACGGAGATCACAAATAGGCAGAGAGGCAGGCAGAGAGAGAGAGAGAGAGAGAGAGAAAAGGAAGCAGGCTCTCCGCTGAGCAGAGAGCCCGATGTGAGACTCGATCCCAGGACCCTGAGATCATGACCAGAGCCAAAGGCAGAGGCTTAACCCACTGAGCCACCCAGGTGCCCCAAAGTATTTTTAATAAATGTCTCCCAGGAATGTGTGCACAAGCATGTGTGTGCATATGTGTGTATGCAATGCTGTTCTGTGACTTGAACCTGTAATCCCGAAAGAATTGTAAATGCAAACTCAATTTTTAATTAAGGGCAAGAAAAGTTGTTTCTTATGTTATTTATTGTGGCAGGTTTGACTACAAGCAGCTCTGTGTCCATGCTCCAATAGTTCCCACACAGGGAGAGCCCTGAAAGAAAGCTGGGAGGTGGGAACAGAGTAGCAGGCAGACAAGGGCCGTCCAACGCCACTCTTTGTCATCCGTGGTCAGACGAAGCATGAGATACTGTCAAAAACATCACCCACTGTAAAAAAAAATTGAGAGTGAAAGGTGAAGCATCATATTTCTCTCCTGGATGAAAACTCTCCTGGAACATGAATCACAGCTGGAGGCTGAACAGGAGAGGCAACAGTATTCACCACAAATAAAAAAGGGGAGCACGATGTGTTTTAGATGTCATTTAGCATCCAGATTGATTATTCTGTAACTCTAGTTGTAACAAATTTCTTAATAACTCCATTGGGGTAGCTGATAAATGGCACAGAGGCAATACACAGAAAGATTAACTGGGGATGAAAATGTTCGCAGTTATTACACAGCAGAAAGTAGATAACAAACAGGATGTACCAAATGACCCTGATTCCGTGAAAATATACCTACATGAATGAAAACACATTATAAGGACTTCTAGAAGTAAACATCATGACATTTTTGAAAGACAGATGCCATTTCTGAATTGTGGAATTGTGTGTGGTTTTTGTTTGCTTATTTATGTTTTCATTTCTTTACGTTTCCCTGGATTGGGCATGCACACCTCTATAGTCAGAGAAATTGCCTTGAAAAACCATGAATCACTGAGTCCAGCAAAGGGTCCCACCTGCAGCCAAATTCCCTCCTACCCTGGACTGCACTGAGGGTGTCAGGAGAGTTCTAGGGTGAGACAAAAAATATGCAGGAATAATGGGAACAAAACAGCATTTGTGATTATGTAGGGCTGAGTGTGTGCGCGCACATGTGTGTGTGTGTGCACGCGTGTGTTCCAAACTGGTAATGACCATTGAAGGAAGTGAGTTTAGAGGTGATAGGTATTTTTCACTATGTTTTTTCTGTTTCAAGAGTTCCTTTCCATAGATTTGATCATCTGTTAATGCTCACGGGTTAGCATATGTTCTGTTGTTGTTCATATTTACACAATCTTGGAAATTATCTGTGCAGCTTGGTCTTAGGAGCATGTCAAAAACCTTCAATACCAACCATGGTCAATGCATCCTTCCTAGGGCAATATAGGCCAATCATTAAAATAACCAGAGTTATTTAATCAGCTATGGGAGAATCTGGTTAGTTTATAGATTAAAAAGGGCAAGAAACTTTCTGGTATTCAAGAAGGTTAAGTTTCACAATCGAAGCTCATAATAAATTAAAAATGTATTACATGTATGGCAGACAAAAAGACAAATATACATGATTCTTCACTATTTTTATTTATTTATTTATCTATCTATCTATCTATGTATTTATTTATTTATTTGACAGATCATGAATATTTTGTTTGTGCCAGACACAATTCCAGACTTGGAAGATACAGCAAAGAACCCAATAAGCAGAACTCCTTCCTGCCTTCTGAGAATTACATTTCAGATAGATAGATACAGATAAACAATAAAATAAATAGGTAAATTATACAGTATAATGGAAGGTGATAAACACCATAGAGAGTTATAAAACCTAGAAAGAGAAACACAAAAGTGGCATATGGTTGCAATTTCAAGCAGAGTAGTCAGGAAAGACCTTATGGAGAAAGTTGTATTTGACCAAATACTTGAGGGAGGAAAAGAATGATCCAGACAGATCCTTGGACTAGAGCAACAAAGGAAGAGGGAAGAGAATGTGCAAAGGCCATGAGGCAGGAAGGACCAAAGCAGACATAACCAGGGGCAAGGGGAATTAGTAGCAGTAGGCTATGGAGCATTCTGTAGGTTCTTATAGACCACTGGTAACACTTTGGAACTTGAATCATATGAAAAGACATTTTGCATGGATTTTCACACAGTTGGGAAGAAAAACACAAAACAAACTATACTATCATGAACTTTGTATTTTCTAAAATTATATACAGATTTTGGGGATTTTTTTTTATCTTCTTCTCATTGGGGCATCGGGGGCTTTGAGACTTTGCCTTTATGTAACTCCAACATCTTAGCAGCCAGCTTCAGCGTCTGCATGACCACTTCAACAAATGTCAGTCTTCAAAGATTCTTGTCATATACAATTGCATTAACTTTCTTCTAGAAATTATTTCAGCATCCCTCTGTTAGGTCACAAACAATTTCTTCTCACACACTACCCTGAACCAACCCAGCTCTAATGATTTAACTCTCATTATGGTATGTTTATATGTTAATCACAGGATGCAATGGAGCTCTGACCTGGCATGGTCTCTGAAGAGAGTGAAGATGAGATTGTCTACACAGTGAGTAGAAGTGAGGCAAGCAGACCATGTGTGTTGGTATGCAGGGTAGAGAGAGTTTCTGGCACAGAGTGGAAAGGAAGGCAGTGAGCTGGCCTTTGGGATCAAGAACTCCATTTTCTGTCCTCCAATGGCCAAAGATTGGTGTTGTGGATTCCTGATTTTTAGGAGATTCAGGCTTGTTTTGAAAACAGTCAAGGGAAGTCACTGAAGAACCAGGACAATGTTGACTTCCCCATAGGTGGAAAAGAGAGAAGAGGAGAAGGACAGATGAATCCCTTAGGAGGAACCAAAGAACAGTGCTCCAGAGGAAGAAACACAAATGTCAAAGTTTCAGAAGGTTTTTGAGACGATCAGCAAACAGCTTTGATAAAGCCTGAAAAGCCTTTAGCACAGTGCTTCCATCATTCTTACAGTTAAATCATATAACTTGGTCTGGTGCTAAGGTCAAGGAGGTTCTAACAGCCCCCCTCCAAAGAGCAAAGACTCGGATTTTGGTTTGGTATCAGCTCCACCACATATTAGATGATGACCTCTTTAAGACTCTGTCTTCCCTTCAGCAAAACTGAGGACATCACTGCATTCACTCTTTGGGAATGAACACACTCAGTGAGGTAATTGCATAGAAAACAATTTTGTAAAGTATGACACATGCCATGAATATTTAATAGCTGTTAGCTATTAGTATTTGTCTAATCAATATCTACCAGACACAAAAGAAGTCAACTTTCAAACCTTTGTTTCTGATCTTTGGTGATCTGGAACAAACACACGTGCCTTGAAAGGAGTATGGAAGAAAGCAAATGTAGTTCCATCTCAATGGTAACACTGGCTTGAGGAGAGCAGCTTCTTCACAAACTCTGTTCCAACATGTTATTTAGTGAGTAAGAGTTGTCCCCAGCTTTGAAAAGTTTAATGAAAGCATTACCATGTATCGGCAGTGCTGGATTCTTCTCCAAAGTATAATGGGTTATCTACCACTGAAATGCTGTTCAGGGCTGAGACACCAATGTATTATGCATTACTGGAATGATATCAGATATCCAGTTGGATGACCTTCTCCTCTCACCTTGTAACTCTCCTAAGAAGAGGAATCAGAGTGTTACTAGCTTTGTAGAGAGGTAAGTGTTGGATGCCTGGGTGACTCAGTCAGTTAAGCATCTGCCTTTAGCTCAGGTCATGATCCTGGGGTCTTGGACTTGAGCCCTGCATCGGGCTCCCTGCGCAGCGGGGTGTCAGCTTTTCCATCTACCCTTCCTTCCTGCTTATGCTTGCTCTCTCTCAAATAAATAAGTAAAATCTTTTTTAAAAGAAGAAGGGGAGTAAGTGTTGGACAAATTCTGTGGGCAAGAGACTTTTTCAGTTCACTAGGTCTCCATGGCTGAGATCTGCCAGGTGTGGATCAATACTGCGGCTCACTCTTTCGGCCCCCAGGAGAGGAAGATGTTGTCAATCTCTCTCTTAATTTGTTTCTTCAATGCCATTCATTCATTTGTTTATCCATTCATGCATCCACTCATGCATTCATCCATCCATCCATGCATCCATTCATGCATTCATCCATGCATCCATCCATCCATGCATCCATCCATCCATCCATCCATCCATTCATGCATTCATCCATGCATCCATCCATCCATGCATTCATTCATCCATCCATGTATCCATCCATCCATCCACCCATCCATTCATCCATGCATCCATCCATCCATCCATCCATCCATCCATCCATGCATGCAGCCATCCATCCATTCATGCATTCATTCATCCATTCATTCATGCATTCATTCATCCATCCATCCAGGCATCCATGCATCCATCCATTCATGCATTCATTCATCCATCCATGTATCCATCCATCCATCCATGCATCCATTCATCCATCCATTCATGCATTCATCCATCCATCCATGCATTCATCCATCCATCCATCCATCCACCCATCCATGAATCCATGCATGCATGCATGCATGCATGCATCCATCCATCCATTCATGGATGCATCCATCCATCCATTCATGCACTCATTCCTCCATCCATGTATCCATGCATCCATCCATGCATGCATGCATCCATCCATCCATCCATTCATGCGTTCATTCATCCATCCATCCATCCATCCATTCATCCATCCATCCATGCATCCATCCTTCCATCCATCCATTCATCCATCCATCCATCCATCCATGCATCCATCCATCCATCCATTCATGCATTCATTCATCCATCCATCCATCCATACATCCATGCATGCATCCATCCATTCATTCATGCATTCATGCATTCATCCATGCATCCATCCATGTATCCATCCATCCATCCATCCATCCATGTATCCATGCATCCATCCATCCATGCATCCATCCATCCATCCATCCATTCATGCATTCATCCATCCATCCATCCATCCATGCATCCATCCATGGATTCATCCATCCATCCATGCATCCATCCATCCATCCATGCATCCATCCATGCATCCATCCATCCATGCATCCATCCATCCATCCATTCATGCATTCATTCATCCATCCATGCATCCATGCATCCATCCGTTCATGCATTCATTCATCCATTCATCCATCCATCCATCCATGCATCCATGCATCCATCCATCCATCCATCCATCCATTCATGCATTCATCCATTCATCCATCCATCCATGCATCCATGCATCCATCCATCCATTCAGCAGGTATATTGAGCAGCCTACCTGGCTATAAAACATGGCTCGACACTTACAGTTTTGCAGCCTTGGTGGGTTGAAAAAAAAATATTAAGGTAGAACTGGATGATGGGAGGGTTTATGGTGGGTGAGGTCTGAATTCAGCACTGGCAGTGAGATGTCAGCATCAGTGAGTGGAAGGAGGCTTTCAGGCCACGATCCTAAAGCAGCAATGCAGAGGCTTATGACAAGAATAGTCAGTGGTCCTTCTTGGTTTTTCATCCCAGGGGCAGGGTGGAGGGCAGTCAGAGCTAAGGATGTGCCTCTCAGCTCGAACTGAACACCCAGGACCTAGAAATCCTAATTGTGGGGAAAATCCTGGTTTCTAATAATTGGGTAATATTTTGATGGGATATTTTACAGGGGATGTAGAAATGTCTAATTGCTTCTGTATTATGCTATTCACTTCTGTGAGTTGTCTCACAGAAAGAACATGCCAAGGGAGATGACAGGACTATTTATATGAGGGATTCTAAGCCAGAATTGTAATACCAATGCCTATCGAAGTAGGCGGAACAATATTGATTGCTTCTTTTTCCTCTTTGCTGGTATTAGTCCTACTTTGCATGGGCATAATCTGTAGGAGTGACTGCATTCTATCATCCATGCTCTTGATACCCACAGCGTTGGGACAGGGATTCTCAGAAGAAACATTGCATAGGTCCCATAGATGTCTGTTCTTTCTTAGGGAACAGGTAGTTCTCTTGTCACGTCAGGCAAACGTGCAGTGTTTTTTGTAATAGCCAAAATGTATTTCTTGCTTTAGGGGAAAATACTTCTCCCACTTCCTGCTAGAAGCCCACCTTGGGAAGGAGAGTAGGAGACGGGTCAGTGAAGGGGGCACACTTAATTTCTCCTGCCTTCCCATGCTGTGCTTCTTGTTCCTCTTCCAACAAATGAGCCAAACCAGTTTGCAAACCTCCTGCAAAGTTCTTAGCTTGATTGGTCCTTTCTGCTGACTGGACATCAGGGTTCTCTGGTCGCGGCAGGTCTTTATACCAGGCTCTCTTTCTCATGAGCATTGAGAATATCTCCCTTGTGTCTCCCTTGCCATGGGCGACAACACACCTATTTGTTTATATGTTATTCCAGTGTCATAAATCCACCTCCCTCTTACTTATACAGAGAGCATAGACAATCTTCTCCTTCTTATTATGATCTTGGGGGGAACCTTCAGTCTTTCATGAGGCATCATGCTGGCTAGAGGATGCTCACTGGTGCCCTTTACACTGGAAAGCAAGAATCCTCTCCTACTACTGTTTTGATGAGAATTTTTCAAGAATGGATGCACTACTGGATGTTGGATTTTGCCAAAATTTTTCCACTCCTCTTGCTCAGATTGTTACACAGCTTTTTTTTCTTTTTTAAGGTATTTATATAGTAAATTACAGTAATTGCTTCTTTATTATGGTTAAATTCGTATTATGTGCAATTAGCCATCACTATGTGCCCAACCTTTAGGGCCCTGGCCGTGTCATAACCCACCATTTCTCTTCACGTCCCTATGAGACATCCAAGTTGGAGCATGGATCAGTGCCTCATTTTTTACGGCTGAATAAATTCTACTGCACGTATGAACAACAATTTGTTCATCCATCTCTCCATTGGCAGAGATTGGGCTGTTTCCAAATTTGGGCTCTTGGAAAGAATGCTGCGATAAGCATTTGTGTAGGAGTTTCTGTGTGGACATTACAAGTTGACATGTGTTCTTCCCTCTTGTGGATACACGCCTAGGAGTGGCATTGCCATATCATATTGTATGGGAGTTCTATGTTTTAGAGGCATAGCCATACTCTCTCTTTCCTGCTTCCTGTCACATGTCTACAAGCAATGCATGAAGATTCTCATTTCTCCACATCCTGGCCAACACTTTGTTAATTCCACTTTAAAAAAAAAAAATTCTAACCATCCTAGTATGTGTCAAGTGACCTCCCATTGTGATTTCAGTTTGTATTTACTTAATGACCAATGACGTTGAAGTTTCCTTGTGTGCCTGTTGGCTACTTGCATGCTTAGTTTTTGGACAGATCCATTCAAGGTCATCGTCTGTTTTTAAGACTAGATTGTGTGTCATTTTGTTGAGCCGTAAGAGTTCTTCATGTATCCTGGGTGCCACACCCTTATCCGATACATGATTTGCAAATATTTTCTTCCATGTGGTAGGTTGTCTTTTTACTTTCTTGATAATGTTGTTTGGTGCACAGAAGTTTTGAATTTTAATGAAGTCTATTCTAAACTATGAAGTTTATCTACTATTTATTTTTCTTTTGTTGCTTGTCTTTTTGGTGTCTAAACCGAGACTCTGTTAATAAATCAAGGTCATAAAGAATGATCCCTATGCTTTTCTGTTATAATTTTATAGTTTTATATTTTATTTGTAGGCCATTTTGAGTTCATTCAGGCTGTTCTGGAAATGAAATGTGATCCTCGCCGTGCCTCACACAGAAAAAGCTTAAAAAGCACTAGGTTTTATGTTATTCTAGAATGCCAAGGTCCAAATTCATAATCTACCAACTGAGCAAATAAAAGCCCATAAATTTGAATAGATTTCTTCAAGATCACACACACACACACACACACACACACACACACACACCATATTTCTACTTTCTGACTCCCACTAGTACAGATGGAAAGTCCTGCCAAGGTACTGCTCTGTGCCCAGCTTCAAGGTCAAGTAGCCGCTGTTCTAGCAAATATTCCCTCTGCGAGAAAACAAAAGGGCCCCTTAAGACCCTGGTGGTTCTCTGCAGGACATGATGAATGTCGCTCTGGAAATATGGATCCTAAGAGGGAGCCCTGCTGCCCAGCGGTCATCAGTGTCCTGGCGTCTGCTCCCCAGTCTTTCAGATTGAGCTTCTCTGGAGCACCAAACAGTTGGACATGAGTAGTAAGGAAAAGACGGGCCTAAAGTGCCACATTATTGGGGAAGGTATGAAAGAGAAAGAATTAAAAATACAGCACTGCCAAGTTTACAGAAACACACATGTATGCCAACAGAGTGCTGGAGACACCCCACGTTCTTGGAAAAGACCTGTGTTCTTTTTTTTAAATATATATATTTTTTTAATTTACTTCTCTGAGAGACAGAGAGTGTGTAAGAACAGCAAAGGAAGTGGCAGAGGGAGAAGGAGAAGCAGACTCCCCACTGAACAGGGAACCTGATGGGGGACTCAACCCCAGGACCCTGGGATCATGACCTGAGCTGAAAGCAGACACTTAACCCACTGAGTCCCCATGTGCCTAGAGACCTGTGCCGTTGAAGACACCTGCACTGATCCCACCCAGAACTCATCTCCTGGGCTCTCACCCACAGTCAGGGACTGTTCCTTCTCTGGTACACGGCTATCTAAATTCACGTCTTCTCTCATCTGGCTGGAGGCACCAACCATCCTTCCCACAATCAGTTTAAAGCTGTCACTTCTCCCAGTTTTAGTGGGGGAGATTCTTAATTCATGGAATTAAGACACAAAGGGAGCTTAGCAAGGTACTGATTTGCTTTGAAAATACTGAGCAGATCTTAGGTACATTCAACGGTGCCAGATGCCAGACATAACGTGGCTATGTAAGAAAACTATGTTTTTTGTCCTCTTCAAATGTAAAGTCCAGTCAGCGAAGTGGAAATTAAGTCAGTAATTAACTATACCCATTAACTCATGCTGTGAAATAAAACAAGGCAGGACCTGGTTTAAAGAAGGTGGTCAGAGATACAGAAGTAATATTTGTGGAATTCCCACTGAAATTCCCGTGAGGTACGTACATTTACATAGCATTCTACCCAAATGTTAGTGATCACTAGCTCTGTTTTATAGGAAGAAACACACACACATATATATTCATTCTACTGAGTGTTAGGACCGCAAAGGGAAAGGGCTTAACCCAAATCAAAACTCTGGCTCTTGTTACATTTTAAAAGTTGGCATCAGATAGCAGCTCACCAATTCATAGGGTCCCAGCATGTTACTCCAAACCCACGTTAAGTCCCATGCTCTAGGTCTTAAACCCTCAGACTGAGTTCCAACTAACAGGTAGTAAACGCTGAGTCCTAATACAGGCCCAAGATTTGGATGAGGGAATGTAGATCTGAATCATGGGCTCTGGAAGACCCACACTGCTCCGGTACTGCTCTGTGCCCAGATTCCAGGATTTAAAACATCCCCAGCTGTGGTTACAGAGATAAAGGCAGACCATATCTAAACATTACCTTGTTATTGGTTAAATTTTCGCTCATGGGTTTGCCTTATGAAATGTTCCTTCTGTTTCTTAGATATTAAAATAGAAATTCCTAGCACACACACAAAAAGCCTATTTCTTTTTAACTGTATGTCTGTAGGAGGCAGACAAATCCCCCTTCCCCAGCAATGGCTACAACCCAATCTTCGGACCTTGTGAATAGGTCACCATACATGGAAATGTAACTATGGAGAAATGACCAGAGGTGCCTTCTCTCTGGCTTTGGAGTTGAGGAAATGGAACCAGGAGCCAAAGAACACCAACAGCCTCTAGGACAGAGAAAATATAATGGGATGGGCTCCCCACTCCACCCCGCCAGGCTCCAGAACGGAACCCAGCCCTACTCCCACCTCGGCGGTAGCCCCCAGGACTTAACCTTGGACTTGAAATACAGAACCTTGTGATAATATATTTGCATTGCTTAAATCACTAAAGTTGTAGGTATTTCTCAGGGCGATCATAGGAAATGAACACCATGATAGTGTTTCTCTTTTGTGACTACCTACAACCTCATTTCTCTGTAACTTCCTTTTAAGTATAAATACTGTTTCTTTTTTTTTAAATTAGCCCATTAATAAAATATTTCAGTTAAAAGCATTTGGTCTTACACCTCACTGTAATCCGTGAAAGAATGTATCGACCGTAAGCAGAGATGGTCTGAGATAACGAGTTTGCTTGGAGGAGCCAGTGTCCCTGACTAAGGAGCAGAAAGCAAGAGGAGGGACCAGCAGCGAACCTTGGACACGGCAGTGAATTCTGGAAGGGCAGCCACCACGTGGTCTCTTCCAGGTAGATCAGTAGATGAAACTAGGTGAGGAGCACTGAAAGCAAGATGCAAAAACAGCTTTAATGCTAAAAAGGATAAATTTATGAATATTGGAGGTTTAGGAGATTGGGCTGGGAAATTAGTATATTCGCACATAAATTTTCAAAGTTAATGTCAAATACTAACGTGAAAAGATGTTCAGCCAATTAATAATATTTTAGTGAAATATTTTTATTTGGAAAAATTATGTTTTAAATTAACAAGACCCAGGATTTGCAGTGGTATGTGAATGGGAGATCTAATGTACTCCTGCTGTGAGTTATAAATTAAGAAATTTCTCTGCAAAGCAATCAAGCCATATTTTAAAACCATCTCCAAACTAATAAGAAGCAAATCTTTACACAAAGAAGTATCCAGTAATGTATCTCAAAGAAATAAAACTCACAGAGATATATACATGTAGATATTCACTATAGTCATTTTAGTAGATTTTATTTTTTTTTAATCTGTGTTAGGTTTATATAAAAATTGAGAAAATAGTGCAGAATTCCCATACACCTCAATCTGTTCCTTCCACTGTTCCCATCTTAACTGAGTATTATACATTTTTTACAATTAATGAAGCTTTTTGCAATTAATGAAGCTTTTTGCAATTAATGAAATTTTTTGCAATTAAGAAAATTAATTAATGAAAGTCCATAGTTCACTTAGATTTTCTGAATTTTTACCTAATGCCCAATTTCTGCTCCAGAACCCCATCTCAGATCCCACAACACATTTGGTGGTCATTGGCTCTTGGTTGTGGCAGTTTCTCAGACTTTCCTTGTTTTTGTGCTTTGCATTTCTCCTTCTAATGACCATTGCCAGTTTTGAGGAATAAAATATGGGGCACCCAGGGGGCTCAGTCAGTTAAGCATCTGCCTTCGGATCCTGGGGTCCTAGGATCGAGCCCCACGTTGGGCTCCCTGCTCAGTGGAGAGGCTGCTTCTCCCTTGCTTCTGCCTTGCTCTCTGCCCTTCCTCCCTGCTTGGGTTCTTTCTCTCTCTCTCTCAAATAAATAAAATCCTAAAAAAGAAAAAAGAATTGAGGAGTAAAATATGTGTGATCATTTTCTCATAATGAGACCAGGTGGAGGGCTATTAGGAAGAGGACCGCAGAAGTGGAGGGTCATTTTCATCATGTCGTATCACATACATGACATCTATGAGACTCAGGACTATTAATGCTACTCTTGGTCACCTGCCACGTGTTTGGGGTCAGGTTTCTCCACTGAAAAGTTACTTTTTCCCCTATTTTCCGGCTGGCACACTTGGAAAGTCCCTCTGTGTCGTCCACGCTCGGGAGTAGGTGACTATGCTTCCCTCCTTGAAGACCAGCGTCTAGGTGAGGATTTGGAATTTTTCATCACGGGAGCATCGCCTATCCTCTCAGGTTATGAATGCATTCAGTCACTTATTCCCATCAGCGTGGACTCAGATATGTTTATTTCAAACTAGGAGTGACAATCCAAAACTATTTAATATATTTTGTTGCCAAAATGGTTCCAGTTTTGGATGTTGACAGCACTATTGGTGAGTTTCTGGGCCGATTTGACATACCCCAACAGTGTGAGCATGGATGTGTGTGCACACCCATGCATACAGTGTGAGTGTCTGGGTATGTGTGGGGGGGTGTGCATGTAAGGTTGCATGTTAATGTGTGTGCTTGTGTGTGTATCAGTGTGTGTGTGTGGTGTGTGTGCATGCGTGTGGGTATGGGTGGTATGTGGGGATGTGTGTGTGTGCGTGTGTGCATCTGCTGGCCCCCTTTCTTTCTAGCACTACAGGATGCTCTGGGTTCTTCTTGTCTGTTTCCTTCACAAACCAGTCCCTTCCCCAAGGAGCCCTGATTGCTTTGGTTGGCAAGTGATACTTAAAACCAAGATTTGAGTCTGAGGTGTCCTTCTTGTTAGTGCGATGTTCTTCCTTTTACACTCCTCACTGGCCAGAGCAAAAAATACACACGTTTATAAGGGCTGTGATATACCACACATCTCTCAGTGTTCATCTATGCAACCATCTGTGCCTACGGGAAGGTATGCACAGCCCCCATAGACGTTCCCTAACCTTAAACCGTGACTGCAGAGATCCCTCCAGCTCCCTCAGTTGCTTCTCTGCAAACTCCCACCCCAGAGACACGAGAGCTCTGGCCCCACCCTGCCAACCACTTACTGGATTCTTCGACCTCGGTGTGTGGGTGGTCGTCGGTCAGCAGGGCAAACCCAAACGCCCGTGAAAATAATGCGATCGACGGGTGTACTACACAGACATGCGCTTTCCTCTAGCCTCACAGACTCCATTCACTGCAGTCACTCACATCTTACAGGACTCGTCCCCAAAGCCCTCCCCAGAGACCCTTTCACGACTCTGTAACTCAGTTAGATCCACTTCCCCCTGCCCGCTTTCCTCCTTGAGTCCGCAGCCTCCTACATGATTTTTTTAGGTGTTCATACATTAAGTTTCACTCTTTATGCCATAAGTTTCTGTCAGATACCCATTATCTCTACATTTTCACATAGAATGGTTTTGCTTCCCCCCAAATTCCCCTGTGTTTCCCATTTTCATTCTTCCCCCTCCTCCCGGACCCTAGAAATCAATAAGCATTTTACTGTATCCACAGTTTTGTCTTTCCTGGGTTATTCTATAACTGGAATCGTCCCACGTGTATCTCTCTTATGCTTTCTCTCAGCAATTGTTTCCTCCATGGCTTTTTATGGCTTCATAGTTCATGTCCTCTTATTGCTGAAAAATAGTGCCCCACTGGATAAATGCACAAAGTTGGCTTATCCATTTACCTACTGAAGGGCATCATGGGAGCGTCTAGATCTGGCGATCATAACTAAAGCTGCTGTAAACATTTGTGCAGGTTTTTGTGTGAATGCAAATTTTCAAATCAAGTCATTAGGATTCAATCAGTCAACTGCTGACTCATACAGTGAGACTATACTTCGCTTTGTGCGAGATTACCAGACTGTCCTGCATTCTCACCGCTACTGACTAAGGGTTTCTGTGGCTCCATGACCAGCATTGGGTGTCACCCATGATTTGCCTTTTAGTACTTCTAATAGGAGTTGTCCCGCTTACAATTCCTTGACAGCAAATGATGATGAGAATATTTACATGTGCTAATCTATCCTATGAATACATAGGTATTCATGCCAAGGTCCCTGGTTTTTACCCATTTTTTTATTTTTTTATTTTTTTTTATTTTATTTATTTTTTTTTTTTTAAAGATTTTATTTATTTATTTGACAGAGAGAGATTACAAGCAGGGAGAGAGAGGGGAGGAAGCAGGCTCCCCGCTGAGCAGAGAGCCCGATGCGGGCCTCGATCCCAGGACCTTGAGATCATGACCTGAGCCGAAGGCAGCGGCCCAACCCACTGAGCCACCCAGGCGCCCTTACCCATTTTTTTAAGTCGGTGTTCTCCTCCCTTATTGTTGAGTTTCCATAGTTCCTTGTATATTTTGGAAACCTGGCCTTTGCAGATATGTATGTTGTAAATATTTTCTCCAGGTCTGTAGCCTGCGTTTTGATCTCTCAACAGTACCTTCAAAGAACAGGCATTTCTAACCTTAGTATAGTCTAGTTTATTATTGCCTTCCTTCATCTGCCATGGAATCATATGTAAAAAACTCATTGCTGAAATCAAAATTCATGTGGAATTTCTACAATTTTGTCTTAAAAATTTTACAGTTTTGCCTTTGTTTTTATTTAAGGGTATGACTATTCTGAGCTAACTTCTGTGGCGTATAAAGTCTATAGATAAATATAGACTTTATATAGTATAAAGATTATAGATAAATAGTATTTCTTCCTATGGACATCCAGTTGTACCAGCACCATCTGCTGAAAAGTCTGTCTTTTCACTATTGAATTACATTGTTTCTATATCAAAGACCAGTTGAAGTATTTGTGTGGGTCTGTTGCTGGGTTCTCTGGATTCGTTGTCTTAGGTGTCTTTAGTTTCCACCAACAGTAAGCTACCTTGATTACCGTAGCTTTATATTAACTCTTGTCAGTCCTCTAACTGGGCTCTGTGTCAGTACCACGCTGGCTCTCTGGGGCTTTCACCATGGAGACACTAGAATTAATTTGTCAATATCTACATACTGGATTGCTGAGATTTTGACTGGGTCCATGTTCAATCTCTAAGTAAAGCTGAGAAGAGTTGACGTCCTATCAATATGGGACTTTCCAATCTGCGAACACACAATCTAGATCTTTGATTTCTTTGCTCAGAGTTTTTTGACTTCCCTTCTACATCCTGTGCATATTCACCAGAGTTATTTAAATTGTCCATCTGATGATTCCGGATTGTGCATCAGATCTGCGTCTAGGCGCTCTCTCTCTTCAGACTGGGTTTTATCTTGTCTTTCAGTATGCCTTGCAACTTTCTGAAGCCCAGATGTGACGTATCAGGAAGTAAGCAGGGAGGTAAACAGATCTGCATGTGAAGTTTACATTAATCTGGCCATGAGTTGAGCTGTGTTTAAAGTTTGGGGAAGCTGTAAGAGACAGGAAGCATCAATTTCCTTGAGCATCCTTCGTTCGATCTCCCTGGTATCTCTGGGTTTCCTTATAAATTCCTTCTGTGTCTTGCAGTTCCCTGATCCCCGACTTCTGTTATGCTCCCAGAGTCTCCTGATTTGGTCGCGTCTACTTCCTGGTGATTACAGCTCAGTCTTTAGAGCAGCTGTGTCTAAATGTTGGTGATCATAATGTTTCTCATTTCTATTGCCCATCTTAGGTGGACAGGAAAGCGAGCAGAAGTGGGAGTTGGGAAATTTCTCTTCCCCCAGGTTAGATAAGGTCCAGGAGAACTCCTCCCCCAAGGAGTGTGGTTTTCCTTACAGAGAACATTCTGGAAATTTTCAGAAATGTTTATATATCCCCACCCAGGCCCTTCCACTGGGAATAGGAGGGTTTTCCTTGGCTTTTTACTGTGAGAGCTTATGAGGCTCACAGAAGTAGAAACAGGGCAAGTGGGAAAGTGTGGGGCCTCCCAGAGGCCTGTACTCTGCCTCCAGCAAAAGGGTCAGAGGCTAAAATTTAAGTTCTCCTGCCACTTCCAGAGTTCCCTTTTTCTTGCTGTAAGAGCAGGGACAACGAAGCTCTTCACTTGTGGGAGCCAAAACTAGAAGTTCCCACAGGTCGATCTTAACAACAACCATTTAGAAAAACAAAACAAAACAAAGCTGATGTCCAAAACAGAATTCCCTGGAGAGCTGTGGAGTCTCTAAATGACGTAAAACTCCCATGATTGACTTGGTAATATGTCATTCAACTAATATTTATGTGTGGGCCAAAAGAAAAAAAAAAAGCACAGAAATTAGCTAATTCCCCAAATCTTCTAATTGTGATTTAATTCCCAGTGGCCCTGTGGTTTGGAGGCCTGAATATTCACCTGAAACTCCACAAAATGAATGGTAATAAGGAACACACTTAGTCTGGTGTCTGTAACTCAATTCAGTATATGTTATCATTCTGTCTTAAGTTCGGTTCATAAAGAAAGGCAAAAAGGTGGGCACCTGGGTGGCTCAGACAGTTGAGTGTCCATCCGACTCCTGATTTCTGCTCAGGTCATGATTTCACGGTCTTGGGAATGAGCCTGGTGTGGGGCTCTGCTCTCAGCAGGGAGGCTGCCCCCCTCACCGGGCCTCCCCCCCCCAACTCTTTCTCTTTCAAATAAATAAATAAATAAATAAAATCTTTTTAAAAATAGAAGAGAAAAATTGTTTAAACCCAAAAGTATTAAAATGAATTAGCAAAATTCTTAATAACAATAATTTTTGATGGCCTAATGACATATCTTTAAGCACACACCTTGGGTCTGTGAACTGAAATATTTGTCTCAGAAAAGCTGTTTGGCCCAGATTTCAAGAGCCCAAGGAAGCATTCAGAGTCAGGTATGTCACTCCTGGGGACATATGACAACACTGTTTTGGCCAAAATTTTAAAAAGTAAAAAAGACAAAGCAGGGCCCCCCAAAAAAAAATCTATAAAACTAAAAATAATTGTTTTATTTGGTATTGTGTGTTAATGAAAAATTGGACATCAGAAATTTTCAAATCTCTGCAAATTTCCAGAACTAAGGTGGTATTTAATTATACAAAGGGAATTGTGGTTTATTGGCCTGGTAACAAAAAAAAGGATTTATGATGATTTTAAAGACTATGTATTAGCCTGAGAAAATAATTCTATTAGTATAAAGTAACAAAAGGAGGGGAACCTGGATGGCTTAGTTAGTTAAGAAACCCACTCTTGTACTCTTGGTTTCTGCTCAGGTTGTGATCTCAGGGTCCTGAGTTCAAGCTTCAACCCCCACCTCTCCCACCCATCCCCCCACAGGCCTCCCTGTTCAGTGGGGACACTGCTTGCTCTTCTCCCTTTAACCCTCTCCTGTTCTCTCTCTTTCTATCTCTCTCAAATAAATAAATAAAATCTTTAAGAAAAAATAAATCAACCAAAGGAGAGGACAAGATGGGACTTCACTGTGAGTATAAATATGCAGGAAAAAAAAGAGAGAGAGAGAGAGAGAAGAAAGTGAAAAAAAAAAAAAAACAGAAGGGGATTATGAAATGACTTTTGTCTTAAAAGCTGGAATTATGGGGCACCTGGGTCTTTCATTCGGTGAAGCATCTGCCTGCAGCTCAGGTCATGATCTCAGAGTCTTGGGTTGGAGCCCCACATCAGGATCCCTGCTCAGTGGAGAGTTTGCTTCTCTCTCTCCCTTTGCTTATTCCCCTGCTTTTTTCTCTATCTCTGTCAAATAAATACCTAAAATCTTTTTTTTTAAGCTAGAATTATATTGTCTTTAATATTGATGTAATGAACTAAATATGTCAGAACTTCAATACATTTTTAAAGCTATAGTTTTCTCAAGGGATTTTGCAAGTGCTAATATTAGTGAGTGATACATTTTGAATTGGAAAGATTGTGCACAACCTTGACTGTTAGCCTCAATATTGTAGAAAGGACTGACCAAAGGGAGGATTTCTGTTTGTTGGAAAGAGGAGAGGAAATTCTTTGCCAAGAGTCACCAAAATAAATGGTAGCTTTCAGCACGTGTAGCTACTGAGAAATTTATCCCTGTGTGTTCATCAAATATATAACATTTTGAAAAGTCCAATGCATCCCTGAAAATATTAGTTCAGTGTCAGTTTTATATAATCACCAGCGTATCATTTGTTCCAGTGACTAAGATGAACTTAAACATGTTATGTTTGAAAGATTCACTGAAAGAATCTGGTCATCAAATCATGGGTGCTGCTCTGTGCTGCTGAGCGGGAGGGCAAGAAGTAAATGCTGGAAGGAAATTTGGTGTAACTAAATAAGAAAACCACAGAAATCTGCTTTCTGGATTCTGTTTACACCCTGACCCCACGAGGCTGCAGATCTGGTTTCACTTCTGTGCCCATTTCCAGCTGTAAAGTGCATAGACCTCAAATACAAATACAGACCTCAAATACAGGGCCTGCCACAAGGGTAATTCTTCTGAATTGTATCCAGTCCTGGAGTAACTCTTGTTATTAACAAAGTGGCAACTTCTGGCACAATTCACCAGGAGCATTGTTATTAAAGATGGAATGATGACAGTTTATCCAAAGCTAGCAACCAAGGGAGCTGAGACGTGGGGAAGGAAAGAGGAAGAAGGAAAGGAGACAGATTGCAAAAGATTACGTCAAAAAGAAATGTATTTGGACACTTTAACAGGAGAGATGTTGTATCTCAAAGCAGAAGGAAAGCTTAGAGGTTTTGCTGGATCATGTAATAGTACTGATGACTTGTTTCTTCTCGTGGGGATGGCGTGACTTTGGGAGCTTGGCCACCTGAATTGCTCTGCACAGTGAAATAATACGGGCAGCTACATGAGCCACCGGCAGACAGGACCTCTAAGAGACATTGAGTGAGATGGGTCTTTCACTGCATGCTCTATGGGAAAATCAGAGTCCTGGATCAGGGCTCTATGGTCAGTTAGGGTCCCAGAACAGAAATGCAGGAGGAGAGCTGCGGCTGACCTTTACGTCCCACATAAGAGTGAGAAACCAGACACAGTCTTAACACTCCTAGAGTCTTTATGCAAATCAGGGTATGCTGAACCACCAAAATGATTTTAAGGAACACATGAAGACATGTATTTATAGAGCATTATGCCACAAAATGAAACACGAAATCAAATCTAAATCTCAAAGCACTGTTATGTGAAATCATTATTACACTTGAATCCAGTTTGGAAAAACAACTAAAAATATAAGAACTATGGCATGCTTTACTTTTTTTTTAATAACTTATTTTTTAAGAGCTCAAGAAAAGGTATCTTATAGATTATAGCATAAGCAGCCTCACATTTTCTAGTAATATTTGATTGCAACTATTCACACACACACACACACACACACACACACACACACACACCATATTTACAGAGCTTTGTTTGTCTTCTGCAGATGTAGCTAGTGAAGAATAAATTTCTGGTGTCTTTCCACACCTTCTTGGTTACAAAGGGCACTTGGGCAGAAACAGGAGGGAGTCAAATTCATCTAGAATTTGGAAAAGCTGCAGTGAACTAAACAGATTACCAGAACTATCAATCAGAGAAACACCCCATCTTTGATTCCTTCC
Source organism: Mustela nigripes (assembly GCF_022355385.1). Classification (NCBI taxonomy): domain Eukaryota; kingdom Metazoa; phylum Chordata; class Mammalia; order Carnivora; family Mustelidae; genus Mustela; species Mustela nigripes. The sequence continues at coordinate 95,173,834 of NC_081560.1, read as the reverse complement.
CCCACACCCAGATGCCTCAGAAGGACATCGAGACAAGAGAAATGGCCACTCTCCCACTCAGGCTGTGGCCACAGAGAAAACCTTGGATGCTATTTGTTTGAAGTCTGTTTGAAATGCCTGTTTTTCGACCTCCTCATGCCGGACCCCTCGAATGTTTTCAGAATGTCTCCAGATTTTTGTCTTGGAATCATAACATTTATGTATGTGAAAGAAACTCCATTAGAACAATTTGGACTGAAGCCAGAGTTAATCAAAGAGTCTGTCTAAATGATTTGCATTTCTAAACCGCACGCCTGCATTTTAATGCACTTAAATAAGAGAATAATCACCCGGGCTACTTTCTGAGTCTGACATAATACATGGCAAACAGTTACTGCATTTAGAGGAGCCAGCGATAAACCACACAGTTAAATGACAACATTTTTATGCACTGTGAGATCAATTCACTTGCAAACAGCTTTTTGTTTAATATTTAAAATAACAGAAAGCCAAACATCTTTATATCATAGCCAAGCCCCCTTATGAGGCCATGTGGCAGAAACTCCTCCCCTATCCTTTTCGGGAAAGCAGGGTTTCTAGAAAACTAGCTAGTTTGCTCACGGAGTTGCTCACAAAGACACAAGACTCTAGCAACTATATGTGCCTTTCCCCTCACGCTGGGTGTTAAGGGCTCAGGAACAGATTCATAGTGACTTCTAGAAATGCTCTGTGACTCTAGGCCATGTGTTTGATGCACCACCGTGCTCCTGCCCGTGGTTTTAGTCATCATTTGATCTCCATCTGGATTCGTCCTACCTTTACCTCGATCTCATATTATCTCTGTTTTTCTCTTCATTGCCTCCTGTAGAAGTAAAGGAACATGGAATACCTGATTTGCTTTCCTTGAAAAAGAAACAGGTTGGACAAGCTTTCTGGACTTGGTGACCCGGCCTATGCTTGGGCAGGAACAGATCCAAGGCCTTCCAAGTGTGAGCTCCGGAGAACATGGCCTGCAGAACATGGGGAGTTGGTTCCTGACCCCTGGGAGGCCACTGGACACTGACTTCCTGAGGGATGACCTGTCCAGCGTGCCGGGGCAAAATTCACCTTCCGTGGCCTTGCTCCCAGGTTCCCCAGCTTGGTCCCCTATGTTTCTTTTCAAGTCTGTGACTGTTCTGAGAGCTCCAACCGTTAACCTTTTCCTTCCTTGAAGAAGCAAGCAAAATTCTCTTTCCAGAGACAGTGGTATATGAGGTGCTGTCATCTCATGAGGGCGATTCTCATAATTAAGATTTAATTAGTCAACCATGTGTTTCCTTAGAACCAGGAAAGTCAAGTTGGGAAATAGGGGTGTAAATTTTCTACCGCCCAGAGCTCCATCCCCTACCCTGCTCCCCCGATCCTGTGCTGGGCCCCTGGGCTAGGCTGTGGCAGCCCACAGGCCTCCTCTTGCCTCCACCGAATCTCTAGGCTTGTCTGGGGTCAGGAGGCTTGGCTCTTTACGGCATAAAGCCAGGTCTCTGAAGTGCAGATCTAATTGCCTTTAATCGTGTCCCTTCAAGAGAGAGCAAAGCTGGAAGGTTCTGCCAAGTTGGCCTGTGGGCAGGACAGGCTTTGCTTTCCTCGAGTTCTTTGCCAAGTTCCAATAAGCCAGCAGGCGAAATGTGGACACAGGATGCCTTCCCCTGCCCACCTTCCCCTACTCCTCAGGCTAAGGTTTTGATCCCCTTGCAGGACCACTGAGCCTGAGTTCTCCAGACCTGAGCCCTGGGCAAAAACAAGGCTCACCTACCACCTCACACCCAATCATAACTCAGAGTCCTAGCTCATCCCCATCCATTCTGTCTGTTCCTCGGCTCTCCACCATAAATAAGTCTGAGAGTTGCTTCCTGGGTGATGCTACTCCAGATGTCCCAGTGGATGGATTAGTTGTTCTGGGTTCATACCTACAAAAATGCAAACATGGACACAAGCACTTGGGAGCTTTTAGAGGAATTTCACAGACTGTTGTTTTGAGCACTGAATAATAAATCATTAGGGCTTGCAGTATTTCATTTGCTTTTTAAAAATTGTTCCTAGTGTTAAAAAAATAAATAAAAATAGGGGCACCTGGGTGGATCAGTCAGGTAAGCATCTGACTCATGGCTCAGGTCATGATCTCAAGGTCATGAGAAGCAGCCTCTGGGCTCCATGCTCAGTGGGGGTCTGCCCGAGATTTTCTCTCCCTCTCCCTCCTGCTTACTCTCTTTCAAGTAAATAAATAAATCTTTTAAAAATTATATATAATTTATATGTATAAAGATAAATAATATATAATATATGAATAGTATATAAAATATATAATAAATAAAAAATAAAAACAAACATCAAAAAATCAATAATAAGTAACTTCCTTTCTAGTGTCTCATCTTCATTCTGTTTTAAATGTGTGGATCCATCATTGGCTGAGGATTAAGAGAAGGGAATGGGGGCCGTCACCATAGTGGTTGGAGAAGCCCCATGCTGGCCTGCTTGTCTGCAGGTGGTTCTCACCTGCTCGGGTTCCACAGAAGAAACGGCATGATGCCTGGTAGCCGGGCGTCACACAGCGGCTTCCTAGTGGCCCTGTTCTAGTTTAAATTTATAAATGTGAAAAGTCCATGTTTAACCTTTAGCATTTAATGAACCAACAACATGGTCCCACGCTGCTCTTACCACCATCAGAACAAACACTCCTCTACACACATCCCTGGCATTTACACGGCCTTTGTATCTCTTTATGCAAAAATACACATTTTTGCAGTGTTATCTCAAAAATACTCTGCAGCAGAGGTGTTACTTTTATCTCAAATGTACAGAAAGGAATCAGGATCCAGAGGCCTAAGTCATCTGTTCAGACTGTAGGAATGGCAAAACCAAGACCTAAACCCATGAGATTGGATGTAAAATTCCATGTGTGTCCCAAAGCCCCAGGCATGCCTCTCCATACAAACATTTGTTGTGCAATATCTCCATTTCAATGGGGAATGATGGGCATTTCAAGTCTAAATATCCAGCACAATTCTGTCCTACCTCCCCCGACCCCAACAGCCCCTATGGGACACCCAGCAACTCCTGCCCATCCCTGTCCATCCATGCCCACCCCTGCCAAAGCCCACTCACCCTCACCAATGCCCACCCGCTCCCACTGATGGCCACCCCATCTGACCCTTACTCACCTCACCCCCCCCACACCCACCCAACTGCCACTGTCACACCATTATGAGGGTATAGCATCACTGACTTCTCATCTACTCATGCCCAAACGTGGGAACCAAGCTTGCCTTCAATATCCCAACAACACATATGGTTCTAATCCTCAAATCTCTTGAATATATCACGTTTCCTTGCATAACTGTAACCATGTGTATCAGCCAGGCAAATAGAACTAGTAATGTGTGTTGTGGGGGGAGAGAATCAGCTCGTGTCACTATGGGGGCCAAGCCCACACGTGTAGGCAGAGTGTCAGGCTGCAGAACCGGGAAGAGCTGATGGTGCAGCCTGAGTCTGGAGGCAGAGTCTCCTCTTGGAAGACCTCGGCCTTCACTCCTAAATTCTCCACCTGGTTGGGTGAGACCCACCCATGTTATGGAGGGTCATGTGCTTTACTCAAAGTCCACTGATGGACAGGTTAATCTCCTCTGAAAAAGAAAACACCTTCCCAGAAGCATAAGCATCTGGAATAATGCCTGAGCAAACCCTGGGGGCCCTGGTCCAGCCAAGCTGACCCACAAAATTACCCATCACCCCAGTTAGTGCAGCCTAAACCACCATGGACACTTCCCCAGGCCACTGCTGTGACCCCACTTGTATCCTCCTACAAAACCTCCTCGCTCCAGAGAGATGTTTTAAAAAGCAAAGAGGACCCCAGACCCTCAGCTCCCCATCCTCCTCGGACTCTTTCATCCCAGGCCTGCCTCAGTTGCCACCAGTCCTCATGGCTTTTGGGCCCCCTGGTTTTGATCTGTTCCTCTAGCTGGTGCTGAAACCAGGTTTTGTCTCCAATTTCCCGGTTGTCCCGTGACTGGCCCTAGTTCATCATTTAGTCTGAGCTCAGATGTCACCTGCTCAGAGAGGGTCACATCTTTTCCACAGGCAGGGAAGATATATTTTATACACACCTGTTAAACAAATGAGCGATGGCATGTGTTCCCACATTTGTTACCGTGTCACCTGGCATAAGTCTGGATTCTCAGCAGACGGTGAGACAGTGGTAGGAAACAGTTAAATTCTTCCCTCCTCTGGCCCTAACATTCCGAGGCCATACTTTTTCACTCACACCTGGCAGAATTATGGCAGGGGAGCCTGATGGCCAGGAGTGAGTTAGGTACCAAATGGGTACTTGAAATGTAGAAACCTATCAGTCAAAGTGTGCTAGAGGCATCTCTTGATTCCAGAAAATGAAAAGTTTATGAGCTTCATGTCTTAGAATCCTTAAAGACCTTAGGGTGTTTTCTGAATTATGGTTTTAAAAGAGCAGAACCATTTTAACTCACTGATTAAGTCAGGGATGTTGCAAATATAACCATGTTACCGGTCCCTTCCTTATTGATTAAAACACAAACTCAAACCTTATTTCAGCAACTCAAACTGTAGACTTTTAACTGCTATTGCTTATCGAGTGGACCTGCCTCTGCCACAGGGCATTGTGAAAACTCCTGAGTCTTGAAGAGGGAATGACACCACAAAATAGAAGAAGTAAATCTAAAAAGACTTATTATGATAAAAAAGTTTAACACCTGCTAAATGAATAGCAGGAAAATTATGATACTTTAATGGAAAAAGGAGTCAGATACTTTTTCTCTTCACCTAGAAAGTGAGATCTATTAAACGACATCTATTTAATTTTCTCACCTGGACTGTGAAGTGAGACCCTTTTCTCAATACGTTTGACACACTTCATTCTATTCTTAAAGGCTTGCAAAAATATCATTAACATCTTCCAAGGACAGAATTATGTGCAAATGAAAGGTATCCTCAGGTTTTAGACATTTGTCTTCTTTATAGGACTAATTATGATGTGACCTAACTCTCCAGCCTGGTCCCTTTGGCTGATGACAAGTGAGCCATGAGGATCAGGGGGTCTCAAGAGATGGACGTGTGGAGAGGTGCAGCTCTGTGCCGCCAGGCAAAGAAGAACCCACTTCCAGGGCAGATTTCTCTGGCATTACCCAGGAAAAGGAACTACAAATTCACTTTGAATTATTGTAGGAACAATGTCCTGCGAACCTCCCAGAAAATGTCTGATGACTCTTCTCTCCTTTTTCCTTTGTTTCTTGACATCGCTTTTTGTAAGCATGTGCAGAATGCCCACAAAGTCCCAGCAACAGTGCTGGATACCAGAAGTAAAGGTGAGTGGGATGTGGTGTCTGCATGACAGACCACAAACTCAGTGGGTCGAGCAGATGAGTAAATAAATGCACGATGTAGACTCGCATGTACCTCAGGTAATGGTGGACCAGGAGATTTGGATCAGCAGCTCTGATAAGGATTTTCAAAACTACTGGCATAAACATGTCTCAACAGTTTTACAGAAAGTACTAGAATACTAATTAGTCACTTAAGACTAAGTGCAGGAGAGGGGCACCCTGGTGGCTCGGTGGGTTAAGCTTCTGCCTTCAGCTCAGGTCATGATCCCAGGGTCCTGGGATCGAGCCCCACACCAGGCTCTCTGCTTGGCGGGGAGCCTGCTTCCCTTCCTCTCTCTCTCTGCCTGCCTTTCTGCCTATTTGTGATCTCTGTCTGTCAAATAAATAAATAAAATATTAAAAAAAAAAAAAAGACTAAGTGCTGGAGAAGGAGCAGCTTGGTGTTCTCAGCTCTACATTGGAAGTTGGTTGTCCCTGTGCCATTGGGGAGTCTGAGAGGAAAAGAGTCTTATGGTGATTCTGCAACTGTGAATGTCCAGGGAGAAAAGTGTGAATGTTTGAGGATCCACAGGGGGGTGTCCCTGCAACTGTCCTTCTCTGTGAATGGGACCTAGGGGGCACAGACCCTCCCATGGTGAGAAACAAGCTTCAAATGATCTCTCTTCCTGCAGTGACACCAGATCACCATTTTTCCAGGTACCTGGTGAAAGCAAAGCAAACTCTTTGAAAAAGAGAGAGCATCCTCTTAGGCTTCAAATCATAGTTTACAAATAATTTTTCAAATTCACAATTTATGGAACACTGCTGAAAATAACCAAAAAGCTTCAGTGAGACTCAAAGGAAACAAACTATAGAAAGGAACATAGAGGAAATCATAAATAAGAGTTATTAGCTAAAGATTTTAAAATAACCATGTTTTAGTTTTTAATGAGATCAAAGAATAGATTGAGAATTTTGGCAGGGAATTAAAAATGATATAAAAGCACCAAATAAAACTTATGGAGCTAATAAGAAAAAAATGACGGATTGACTGAGTTTAACAACAGATTAAATATACACAAAGAGAAAATCAGCAAACTACATCATTGGTCAAAAGAAAATATTCATAATGAAGCTTAGAAAGATAAAAGGTGAGAAAATACATAAAAGGAAGTAAGAGAGCTATAGAATTCCATGAGCAGAACTAAATAATTAGAATTTCAGGAGTGGAAGAAAGAATTGGATGAAAGCAACATTTAAAGAGACAAAACCCAGGAACTTTCTAGAACAGATGAATTATATTAAGTCAAAGTCTCAAGAAGGCTTTATGAAGTATGATAAAGGATGTGTGTGGCAGTAGTGGGGGGTAATCTAGATTTATCATAAAAAGACACTGAAAAACAAAGGCAAACATAAATTATAGTAGTCAGAAACAAAAAAGTAAAAATTGGGCAAATGGTAGGTTTTCTATGAAACAATGGAATCCTGAAGAAAAAAAAAATGGAATCCTATCTTTACATCACTGAAGAAATGTAATTACCAGGTTAGAATTCCATGTTTAGTGAAAATTGGTTTTAAAAAGGAAGATGAAGTAAAAATTTTCAGTCACAAAATCAGAGAACTTCTCACTAAATCTGCAGGAAAACCATTCCCAAAAGGAAGTATATTCTAGATGTAAACTGAAAATGCTGAGTGATACAGTTCAGCTACAGGAGACATGACTGCGGTAAGACAATCCACGTGCTCATAATATAAATGAACACTTCCTTATAAAACAAGGACAATAATTTCTTGCACATTATTAAGTAGCATATTAACTAATAATGTATGATTATATTTAACGTGATATAATATGTGTGATTAAAATACAGAACAAGTAAGGCAAAATACAATGAACTATTCCAGGAAAAGGACTAAAATGTCAAATAACATGAGTGCTAATGAACAGATGGCACCTACTTGATCTCAGAGTAATTATTAAGGAATAATAACAGAGTGCAGAGTAGCCAAACTAATGCAGAGGTAAGTAGAAAAGTTAAAGCAGGCAGTGTGAAAGAATGGAAGAAAGAAGGGGGCACAAGGGGCGCCCGGGGGGCTCAGTCAGTTAAGCCTCTGCCTTTGGCTCAGGTCCTGATCTCAGGGTCTGGGATGGAGTCCAGAGTCAGGCTCCTTACTCAGCGGGGAAACGGCTTCTGCTCTCTCTCTGCCCCTCCCCCTACTTGTGCATGCTCGCTCTCTCTCTTTTTCTCTCTCTCACTCTGTCTCTCAAAAAAAATAAATAAAATCTTTTTTTAAAAAAAAGAGGGGGGACTAAAAATGGCAAAGAGAGGGCAAACAGAAAGGTAAGTTATATATTTAAACCCCAAAATATCAATGATTGCAATTAATAAATATACCAAACACTCTAAAGACAATGGTTTATTTTATTTTATTTTATTTTATATTTTTAAGGCAATGATTTTAGAACTGGACTTTAAAACATCAAGTTACTTGCTGTTTTGAGAGATACTTGGAAAACATTAGCATATGAACAATGTATCACAGGAATACCAGCCCCAGGGGAGCTGGTACAACCACAGGATAGAGACTTTAGGATGAACATATAGAGTTAGTGTCACCCCTTCTATCCATGAACACTATGAAGCTATCAGAAATTTAAAATAAAGCTAATTACATCTAAAACTAATGATGTGCTATACATTGGCTAACTGAATTTAAATTTTAAAAAAATTAAAAATAAAAATTAAATCATGCTAAATTAAATCAGGCTAAAAATTAGCACGTAGTCAAAAAGTGTATAAGGCAGAAATTGACATAACCAAAATGAGAAATAGGAAAATCCGCAATCATATTGAGGGTACCAAGCACACCTTCCTCAGTAAGATTTACACACTCAAAAGAAACCCTATAAACATCCTACTTTATGGTGAAATACTAACTTTCCTTAGATATGGGTAAGGAGAGGGGCTGTTCTACTTAGGGTTTCTGAGAAGCTCTTGGCCAGGGCAGAAGGGCAGGGGAGTGAGATGGGATAGAGACTGTACAGAGAGGAACAAAAGTGTCTCATTCATAGACGATATGGTAGCTTAGGTAAAAGGAGTCAAAGATAGGCACCTGGGTGGCCCAGTTGGTTAAACATCTGCCTCTTGGTTACAGGTCAATGATCTCAGGTTTCTGAGATTGAGCCCCAAGTCAGGCTCCATGCTCAGCAGGAATCTGTTTGTCCCACTCCCTGCCCATGTCCATGGTCACTCTCTCTCAAAGAAATAAATAAAAATCTTTTTAAAAAACAAGTCAAAAGGGGCACCTGGATAGCTCAGTGGGTTAACCCTCTGCCTTTGGCTCAGGTCATGATCCCAGGGTCCTGGGATCGAGCCCCACAACAGGCTCTCTGCTTGGCAGGGAGCCTGTTCCCCCCCACCCTACCTCTCTGCCTACCTCTCTGCCTACTTGTGATCTCTGTCAAATAAGTAAATAAAATCTTAAAAAATATAAAATTAATTTTTAAATAAATAAAATAATAAGTGAAAAGAAACTACCAGTAATGGATAGAAATGATTTTTCACCACAAAGGCACCAATGGCCCTTTTACAACATATGTTACCAAGAAAGGATTCCCAGTGAGTAGGACTGAGTAAAGATACTCATGGAAATCCACAAGGAAAAGATGGAAACACAGTGTAAAAGCAGATAAGAATCTTGCTCCGAAACTCCCCCACAGGCAAAAGGCAAATCAATACTACACAACATGGGTTCTGCTTCGTTAGCGATTCGATGCATGCAAACTGGAACCACAGGGCCATGCGTGGAGACCACACGCAGCAAAGCCGGTCCGCAGACTGCTGCCTTGGGTCTCTTTGCAAACTCATTTTTTTTTTCTTAATTTTAAAATTTTTCTGAGATCTTAAACAGAAATTTTATTTTATTTTTTCAGTGTCTAAAACTTTCAACGGTGACAGCAGGTGCACCCCATAATCTCTAAACCCCAGTCTCAGTTTTACACCCAATAGAAATGTCTGTGCTGTGCACTGGTGCCATGCATGAGAATGCTCATAGCAGCTTATTCCAACTCCCACGGCCGAGCGCTACAAACAAGCTAGATGCCCATCAACAACAGAGGGGACAAACTGTGGTTTGCACCAACAGTGGGAGATTAATATAGCAACGGCCCTTAAAGTAGTCCGCCTGGACATCACAGCACAGACGAGTCCCAGCGCTGAATGCTGGGACAACACCAGGAATGCCCTACAACCCCTGGGCCTGAAACAGCAGGTAGAGAATGTGACGTGGTTTCCTGAAGGTGGGGTGGGAGGAGGGGAGCAGCCACAGTTAGGAACTGCCAGTGGGTTCACGGGGTCTCAGTGCCTCCCCTTGGCTGAGCCAACCAAGGGAGGCAGGTGAAGTTCCCCAATCAGAAAGTGAGATGGGCAAGGGCAGAGAACGGAACCGGGGGCAGGGCAGGTGCAAAACAGCCTCCACCATCCAGCCCTTAGTCCACTCAGAGTCCATTTGTGCATGCCACTCACATGAAGAAATCTTCCTGTCCAATGCAGAGTAGACCCTGATGTCCACCTGGGGCCACACGCATTTCTTATCATGAGAAAGGAGACTAGAGAACTGTCAGCGGACCTAAGACGTGGCTGCCACATTGCCTGCAGGAGGACGTGGGACCAAGGATGCTAACAGAGCTTGCTTCCTCCATAGCTGTCCCCCTCTTGCCATGCGAGCACAGGGGTGGCTTATCCACAGAGAGGGCAACCGACTCCCTCCGCCCCAGCTTCCCAGGTGTGAGAGGTGATGACTTCATTGCACTGCTGAGTTTCCCATCAATCATGAAACATGCATGAATCCCCCGAGTCCCAAACCCAGTCCTCTCTGGTGACATTTTTCAAGGAGGTACTCAATCTCCTCTGGAGATTTGAAATCAATGACCCTGGAATAGGAACCCCTGTCAACCGACTGTCAACCGAGTGGCCTGAGAGTCCTCCCCCAAGAAAAGGCCAGGGCACTCTCGGACATCATGATAATGAAACGGACTATGACCCTTGATGG
>NC_081560.1:95118219-95163337 GCF_022355385.1 Mustela nigripes | reverse complement strand
GATGGACATCTAGGTTCTTTCCATAGTTTGGCTATTGTGGACATTGCTGCTATAAACATTCGGGTGCATGTGTCCCTTTGGATCACTACATTTGTATCTTTAGTTTTTAATGAATCGTGACTTCCCAAACCCCCCAGGTCAAGTACACAGGAATGGGAAGTAAGAGCTGAATAGGTAGCTGTCTCCCTGAGGATTACCCCCCCTGCCTGCCTTCTGTCCCAGCTTACATCATGTTCCATCTCTGGCACGGGCCTCACTCAACAAACAGTGGGCACGAAAACCCCGTATCAGACCCTTCCTGTCCCTCACTCTCAGAGCGGACTCCCAGAGTGCCCTCAGTTGGCTCCCCAGTGTTGGTCCCAGCTCAGATGTGAAAAGGAAGAAAACGGAATGAAGGCAGGTTCAATGTCAAGCTCCTGAGTAGAAGACACCTGAACTCCTCCCTGTGGCCCGTTCTATAACACAGCTAGAGACGTTGCCTTTTGACAACGTCCAGCTACTGGCACCATCCTACAAAATACCCTTTACTCAGAGTGAAACACAAACAAGACATGGATAACGGGAGGACCTTGTTTTCATCCTGGAGTAGGAAGTATTGGCTGAACCCCTCTGTCACTGAAGGAAGCAGATTAAACTCAGCTCCATTAATCAGAAATGAAATAGCACATTAAGAGGTAAGACATGCAGTGTTTTCTGAGAAGGGCAGAGCTTGTAGCAAGAATTTGGAGCCAGGTTAAAACTCGGTCCCCCTGTTTCTCTGGACTCTTGTCTTGTGGCTGGGTCAGCCTCACCATCACCCTGGTCAGCTTTCCTTTGGGGCTGCTTGGTCTGATTCCCGGTCAGCGTCAGACTCAAGTCAACCCTTCAACACTCGTGTATCTAATTAACTTAGTGTTTAAAGTCTTCTGGCACAGAGGTGGAAGGCTGTGTGTGTGCAAACCCATCTCTTGAACTTTCTCAATATATACACACTCCCTAAGAACAGAGCGTGGCTGCTTTTTTTTTAATCTGGCAGATCCAGGTAAAGTGAAAGGTAGGGTCTAAGCAGACCAGGTCTGTCTTCAGTCTTTCTGCCCCACAAACAGCATTGCCCCTTGGGACCATGATTCTCCAAGAATCAGCCCTATAGGTTCTGCTTCTCAGGAAAACTCTGACTGATGTAGGCTTAGATTACGAGATGAGTTCTCAGGGACTCGTTAGCTGAGAAATTACATTTTGCTTTGAAGAAAAATGAAAAAAAAAAAAAGTTCTTTGGCAGAGTAAAGTATGTTTGCACTTCCAGATATCAATTTTGAGGAGATGGAACAATTTGCAAGCACGCATTCGCTTACAGTGAGAATAAACGAACGTGTTTGACGAGCAGCCCTTGATGTCGGGGAGCTGAGCTGGCCCTATCATCCAGGATTTTCACAGGGGACCTCAGCCTTGGTGTTCTCCTGTTGAGCATAAACAATTTTACGGAACATTAACATCATGCAAGGCCACTCTGAGAAGGTCCTAGAAGAGTCTAAGAACCTGTCACCATAGACAAAATCACGGACACAGTCCAAACCACAAAAATGACCCATCAGCCGCCATCCTGGCTATGATGAGAAAGTGACTGCCACTTCTCTACTTATAGGTCTTTAATCTCCACTCATTCCTTCTAAGGAATGGTGAGATGTACTTTGTCTTGAATGTGGGAGCCATTTTCTTTAACCCTAGGAAAAATTACCTAACTTGAGTAAAAAGTCTGTAATTATTCCTAACATCCTTTTAAGAGGTCCCATTATTCCTCATGGTGGGTGATCTTCCTCCTTGTTACAAGTCATAAACCCAAATTGTTCAATTATGGATATGCCTCGTGCTCTATGGTGAGAGGATATGGACACATAGTAGGTAACCCTATGACTTGCCCACGGCCGGGGCTACGCTTTCTTCAGCTCTGAGTTTAAATATAAAAAGAGAGGGACAGTGAGAGAGATAGAGAATAGAACAAGGCTTCTCTACCCCAGTTTAGCTCTTACAGTATAAAATATATGTACAGGATCCCCAAAGTGTAGATTAATTCTCTTTCTTCATGTCCTTAAAGGGAGTGAGGAGACAGAAGACTCGGCCGTGTTCTACTGTCATGGGAAACAAAGATGATTTGGCCTGTTGGAAAGATATTCTTCACTGTCCTTCTGTTCTTGGCCAGACTCCCAGACAGAAATGACATAACGACATGCTGACATGCTAGCAGGAGCGAAATGCAGCCATGGGACACCTGTCCCTGACCAACCTTTGCCCTACTTCTCAGCAAGACGAGTAAGACCTCAGTTTCTAGACCCCAACCCCAGCTGGCAAAAATATAATAATACTGCTAATAAAAAGAGTCATATCCTTTTAATACCCAAATTACAACATCCTGGAGTCTTACCATGAAGTCTGTACTCTGAATCTCCACCTTAGATATTTTTGAGGTTATTTTCTAGGTGATTATGGACCAGAGCTCATAGTCTGTGAAGGACTTGCTATGGGTCCATGCCTACAGAAATGCAAAAATTGAGACAGACCCTGCAAAGATTTGTTTTAAAATCAAGCCTACAGTGGCTGTTCTGTGCCCTTGGAATGCAAGCCAGATTTTCTCTAAGTCATTTTTAGGAAACGCCCTGCAGCCCAATATAGGAAAGTAGTTCCTTCCTTTCGTTTCTTACAAAGGCATTGACAGAAATGTTGCTGATTCAACAGAAATCTCTGGGTTTTATTTATTCATTGAAAATGGGCTACTTATAGAGGTGCCTGGATGCCTCATTCAGTTGAGCATTTGACCCTTGGTTGGGTCATGATCTTGGGGTTGTGGTCATAATCTTGGGGTTGTGGGATCAGCTGCATGTCGGGCTCTGGATTGAGCATGGAGCCTGCTTAAGATCTCTCTCTCCCTTTCCCTGTGTCCCTCCCCAAATCTGCACTCTCTTTTTCTGTTTCTCTCTCTCTCAAAAATAAATGGGTTACTCATAGATACGTATAAAATGTCAGATCTGGGTAAGTCATTATTCAGTCTAATGATTACCTTTTATGGGAGAAGGAGATTCTGGCAATGCAGTGACCACCGCGCCCCCCACCCTGAATGAGACAGCAGAGTCGTTCTGGGCTAGTTGGCTAAGACCCTGGTTCACAAAGTGTGTTCCCCAGACCAACAGCATCGGTGTCACCTGGAAACTTGTGGAAATGCAAATTCTTGAGCCTCATCTCAGGTCTACTAAATCAGAACATTTCCTATGCTTAGAGAGCAAGAAAGAAAGAAGCATAACGGACACACATGATGACGTTAGTTTCAGGCATACAACAGAGTGAGTCAACAACTCTGCAGGTTATCCTGCGCTCAGGACCCTCATAGATCCCCTCCATCCCGTCCAGCACTCTTATGATGCCCCTGACTGTATTCCCCATGACTTATGCATTCCATAACTGGCATAGCCAGTTGCCCTTCTCCCCCGTCCCCTCTGACACCCGTCAGTTTGTATTGACAGGTCTGATTCTACTTTTGTTTGTTCATTTTTTGTTGTTGTTGTTTTAGATTACACATATAGCTGAAATCACACGGCATTTGTCTTTCTCTATCTGACGAATTTCAGTCAGACTAATACCCTCTAGGTGCATCCACGTTGCCACAAATGGCAAGCACTCTTTCTTTCTTAGGGCTGAGTAATGCGCATGTAGACCACACCTTCCTTACTCATACCTCACGGACAGTGGTGTTGCTTCCATGGCTTGGCTATTGTCAGTGATGCCGAGATAAACATTAGGGTGCATGTATCCCTTTAAATTACTGTTCTTTTGTGTTTGGGGGTCGCTATCCAGTAGTGCAATTGCTGGGTCATAGGGTAGCTCTATTTTTAACTTTCTGAGGAGCCTCCACGCTGTTTCCCACAGTGGCTGCACCAGTTTGCATTCCCACCAACAGCGCACAAGAGTTCCGTGTTCTCCACACCCTCAACGCTTGTTACAGAAATGAGTTTTTAACTAGCCCCCTTGGGGCTCCCGAGACATGCCAATACTTGCAAGAAACACTCATCTGAAGATTGGGACACTCTCCAGCATCAGGAGCAAAACCCATTTTTCTTTGAACAGTGAGCACGTGTTGCATGATCTGTTCTCAATCCTCGTTTATTAAGTAAATGATTGAATTCCACATTCATCACACAAATGTGATGCTTGGCTTTCGTTTTCCCTTTTGTGATACATTGGCTTCTGCTTTCTATCAAGTCGAAAACTCAATCAAATAAGCATCAGCGGAAATCTTAATACATTATGGCATGGCAGCAGGATTGAAGTTTTTAAAAAGGCAGTCTCCAGTTTTAAGGAATATATTCAAAGCCCTGATGTGTGAACACCTGGGATGAAGCCCTTATACCATGGCTACTTGTGGGGGAGAGAAGCAGATACTCTTATTCCTTTTCAGACAATTTCTTGAAAGAGCAAATGGCTTGCTTGGGACCTGGAAGATCTCTGAGGACAGAGATGGGGCAGGGCAGGAGGGAGGACCTTTCAGGGAGCAGGACCCGGATCAGGGAAGGTGCATCAGGGAGGAGAGGGGAGGGTGGGGAGCTGCCCGGGGCATGGGCAACAGTCCTCCTAGTAGAAGTCCAGGCATGACATCAGGGGGGACACTCTGAAATTAAATCTATGAAGTGATGGGCTATCCGAGGCTGGTGAGCTTGTGTAGCCCTGGGGAGGTTTCCACGGTAGTGGCACAGAGGAGCAAGGTGATGAAAGCCACCGTGTGGAAGATAATTCAAGGGACCATGTGCTGGGGAGGCAGACACTGAAAGCATCATTGTAGAGATAAGGCAACACATCCTGTGATAGAAAGCCAGATGGACGACAGAAGGAAGGCTATAAACACGATGCTGAAGCAGGTGTTTGGGGGCTGGTTCCATGGGGATGGAGGGCCATGGAACTGGGGTGTTCTGTGTCTAGCGTGCAGATTCTGGGAAGCAGCTGGTGAGGTGAGACTTGCTTGTAGTGGATACAAAGAGCCCTAGAGACCCCAGAAGGAACCCTCACAACAGTGTTTTGAAGGGGGGGATTAGTATGATTCCATTGTGCAGATCAGGAAAACTGAGGCCCATAGAGCCTGACTAACCCATCTTCACTCACATAGTGAGAAAGCAGGAAAGCCAAAGCACCAAACCCAGGCTCAAGACATGATGCTTTAGCCAGGACCTAGGACATTTCAGAAGCATGTTCTTTTCTGCCCAGCGGCACAGAGGGAGGGAGTGCAGAAGCAGCCCATTCAGTGTGACCGCCACGTGCATGGACCCATGGACTGGAAGCTGATAGCGATTGAGTTACGGCAGGACACTGGAGATGCGGGCTACTCTTTAGATGATCTGGGGAAGTGGAGCCTAGGAAAGACAGGTCACTGGGGACTTGCAGATTTCTGGGCTGGAGGAACTCCGAGTGTTAGTGGCTCAGGGAAGGAACAAGTGAAGAAAGGGAATGAGGGACAGAAAGTGTGACATGCTCGTGCCTCAGCGGGGACGGGGGTCTCTTTGACAGAAAGACAGGCATCTCAAATTCATGATAGAAGGACAGATGTGATTCTTCTGCCAAGCTCCTTGGTCACAGAAGCGAATCAGCCTTGAGCCACACAGATAGGAATGTCTGAGTGTGGGTGGGCAGTTCCTACCTACTTGCACATGCAGGGAAGCCTGATGGGCCCCAGGACCATGTCTATACCACTCTGTGGGCAGAGGCCAGTGACAGGCAGCCCCGGCTCTGGGATCCCGTGGGCCCCTTGTACAGCGGTATCCAGGACACATGGTCCCGTGCTGGGATGGGGTGTCTGGCTGATCCACTGTGGGACTGAAATGGCTGCCCCACTCTGAGCCACAGAGAGTCAAGCTGAGCCTCAAGGTCTGGGCCTTCCCGGCTCTGTTACAGGCCCCGGGATCCCAGGACACGCGGATCTGAGGCTAGCTCGGGGGCCTCTCCATCCTCAATCCATAACTTGCCGTTCGGCTGGCCAGTCACCAATTTGGGGGAACTTTAGCGAAACTTGACAAGTCTGCCGTGACATTTGCTAAAACCAGCGCACAGTGGTTCTAATATAACCTTTGAGAAAATTCAATCTGATGCCAGAGATTTAAAGGCCCTCATTTTGTCAAATTGTTCAACGTTTTTGGAAATTGGGTGGAAGACGGCAAAAGTAAGGGACCCGGCTTCAGCATTCGTGGAAGGGGTGCTTCGGGACAATTCTCTTCTGCACCCCACCCCAGCTTTGTAATCCTCCCTGGTGACATTTCTCTCACTTCTGCCCCCGTTGTTCCAATTTCTTCCTCCCCCCAGGACCTCCTCCACTGAGATGAGAAACACAGCATGGGCTTCCAGGCCTCAAGTTCCATTTAAAATCCCTCTGTGCCCCCTGGAATATCTCTTCCTCCTTCCAGCATGTCTCACGTCACTTTCCACCTCTGTTTTATCCTCGAAATTAAACCGTCTCTTTACACAGACCCAGCAGACTTTTTGCAGGAACTGGAATTTATTTTACCTTATATTCTATCATATATTACATAATGTTATATTATTATATGATATGTATTATAGTATTACATTGTTTTAGTATAGTATATCACATTATATTAAACTATATTATATATAAAATTAATAGATTTGCCTTTAATAAATGCCAACCGGAACCAGGTACTTCAGCTTCCTGAGCCCTGATTATCCAGTGAGTCCGGTAGTGGGTGAACATCTACCCGTCCGCCTGCACATATGTTGCGAGAATTATGTGAAAACATACAAATCACCATCTGGCTCGCGATGACTGGAGGAGCACAAACCCTGAGCCTCATCTTCCTCTTCGGTTCGCCTACGTGATCTCGACACAAGAGGAAATAGTCCTGTGCCATCACATCTAGCACACACAGCCAACTCCGAAGGGATGGAGGGTCTAGAGGACAAATAAATGACAAAGAAGGCTGCTGCCAGATCCCAGACACCACGGCACTAGCACACAAGCATCTGTCCCTGTCTCCCATATTCCGAAGCGCATCTTTGCGTTCCCACACCAGTTGCGGTTTGTAGAGTAGTTGTGCTCATTCAGCACCTATTGGTGAATAAAGGAAGGAAGAAATGGACCAATGAGTGACAGTCAAATAATTTATATGACCTGGGCAGTCACGCGTTTTCCCCAAGAAACTGTAGACCCCACCCCCGCAGCACCGACCCTGATCCAGACTGTTTCCCCTCTGCAACTCACGTCTTCCTAGACTGAGATTTGTCACTGGGAGCCCTGGCTGGGGCTCTGAGCACGTGACAGCACTCCTCAAATGCCTTGGTCCCTTGTGAGCAGTCGTCTGCTGGGAAGAAAACACACACAGCACCATCGGTGGCTCCATGGACCAAAGGCGCACCTGTCAGCAGGATGGAAGGAGTCAACAGATGACAGTTTGAAGGCCTTTTCCTAAACTTCAAGGCACTCCTACCTTCACATACAATTGCCTCTTGGATTTCTTCATCAGAATACCTACAGCGCAGCGTGCTTGAATCTAAACTCATGAACATTTTCTTTACCCAAGATCCCACACAATGATGGGAAGCCGAATCCGTGGGGCCTTCTGCGAGGCTCCCGGGGATGACAGATTTCTCCCTTGCTCTGGGTTCTGCCTCAGGCCCGGTGGCATCCCCTCTTTGAGCCCCGACTGGGTATCCTTCCTGCCTTTCTTTTCAAAGATCTGTAAATACCCGATGATCTAACTTAGATGTGGAATTTAAGAAACAAAACTAATGAACATGGGAGAAGGGAAGGAAAAATGAAAAAAGATGAAATAAAATAAAATGAAATAAAAATAAAATAAGATGAAAACATCTTACGGGAGGCAAACCATGAGACACTGAACTCTAGGAAACAAACTGAGGGCTGCTGGACGGGAGGGGGGTGGAGGAATGGGGCAACTGGATGAGGGACATTAAGGAGGGCACTGGATGGAATGAGCCCTGGATGTCATACACACTTGAGGAACCACTAAATTCTGCACTTGAAACTAATAATACACTATATGTTAACTAAATGAATTTAAATGTAAATTTAAAAAATTAAAAAAATAATCTGTACTACCATGCCCAAATGTAGGATTTGCCAATTCATAAATGGACTTATTTAATATCTATTGTCTGTCTGTTGGATTATGCCTCCCCTTTTTTTGGTAGGGGGGAATAGGATTCTTGTGTCAGGAGAGGAACATAAAGCACAGGCGAGCATGCGTACCAGCAACCTGTCACTCTCTCCCTTTCACGTACCTCCACCACCAGTGTATGGTCACAGGAAACAGACTGCCAGCTGTAAAGGATTGACTCTGACAAACCGAGTCCAGCCTTGGTAATGCCCTCTCCTTCCGCTGGCTGTTGGGTTAGGAAAGGCACCAGATACAGTTTGCCCAGAGACAGGATGAGAAGTCCAAGGGGGACTCTTCTTTCTTGAAAAGCGATTACACCTTCATGTGATGGGGACACCCACGAAGGCCGTCCCACATGCATGAGCAGATTCTAAGAACAAAAGCCAGCATGCAGAGGAGGAAACAAGCAGACAGGAAGCAGAAGTCTTACTGAGCTACTGAATTAACCGCCGCCAGTCTGCCCTTCTTGGGGGAGGGGACACCTCCCCCTTATTTCTTTAATATCAGGTGAGCAGGACTCTCCCCATACCCATATTCTAAGTGTTACCGAAAGTTCGTATGTAAAAGTAGGGATGATACTACATGGAAAGATTGCTTCATATGAACTAAAACCTTGGCGAAAGCAAAAATATAAATATAATTGTTATGAAATGCCCATAATATCAAACCTGGCCATTGTACAGAACAAAAAGAGAGAGAGAGAGAAGTTTCTCATGTGAAATAAAACAGAGACCAACAACCCAAAAGAGAAGTTCCTTCCCTCAGCTGTAACAAAGAGGACAAAAGTTTGTATGTTTGTGTTTCTTTAAAACCCCAAATGTTCAGGTAAACCACTTCCCCCAGGGACCAATGTGCTGAGAAGGTGTCCACTTAGCTATCTGGTGATTTCCATTAGCTCCATGAACAATATCCAGACACTCAGATTCCAGCAGATGGGACAGGTTTGTTGTGTATCTCGTAGTCCACGAATAAGACATCTTGCAGACCTGGACTTGGTAACAGATGGACGGTGGCGAGTCTGACCGGACCACATTTATCCTTCATTTACTCTGTGCTATCTTCGGGGTCTGGCATATAATACATGCTCAATATATATGTTGGATTTTTAGTGAAGAGTCCTTAAGGGGTCAGACCCTCATTTGAATAATTCTCGGTCATCCTTCAGAGTTCTTCTGCTCAAATGTACGTCCTTTGCTTTGATCCCCTAAATGAGTAAGATGGTGGAGACAGACTGACTGAAAAGTCTGAACCCAGAAGGTCCCAATTCCTCAGCTTCCCTGGATCGGCACATGGCATGGCTCGATGACCTACAGAGGTTTTAAGTAGGCAGCCTGCCTTCTCATAGATTTCCTCTATTTCGGAAAATAGAGAACAAGAACAAAGTCAACACTCAGGAGATGAGTTGTGTTTCCAGTTTCAGGACATAACGAGAGACAAATGCTCATTCCAAGATGAGGTTTTACTGCCATGCTTCCTCAGGTCATCTGTGATGGTAGCAGCAGCCACCATGGTCCACACAAGGGCATGGCACAAGCAATCCACGCTGTACCCGTCCCTCCAGCTATGCTGTGAGGCAGCCAGCATGGCCATTATCTCTCAGGTGACAAACATAGCTCAAGATTCCACCAGTGCCAAAGGGGCATCCAAATCTCAATCCAAACAGCTTTCACTCCCCAGTGATGTTCTTCAGCTCTCCTTGTACCCTTGGTAATGTCTTTGGTCTATCTTCATGTGGTTTGAAATGGTTCTCTTTTAAAATAAATAATCCCCATGTTCCTGCTTCTCCTGCTATTTCCTGCCTTAACAATTCTATGACTGTTTTATTAGTAGAATTATTTCACGTTTTGCCAGAGGGAGCTTCTCTCCAGCATCTACCCCTCATGTCCTTGTTGTGCGGTTGACTCCAAGGCTGACGTACCCTCCAAGAAGCTAGCCTGACCAGGGTGTCACTGCATCCCCTCAGACCACACACACATCCAGGCTGTGACAGTTGCTCAAAAAGGAGTCCAAACCACAAAGGGCAGAACATTCAGTTCCTCTCAGGAGAAAATTGCCACTGTTTAAAGATGTTAGTCACCAGGTCAAAAAAAAAAAAAAAAAAAAAAAATCATGTTTTTTTTTTTTTCTTATTTAAAAAAAAAAAGAAAAAAAAAAAGAAAAAAACAGAAAACTCTTCCTGCTGAAATTCAGTCAGTGCCCCCAGTGCTCAGGGTGAGTGTGGCCACGTGATGTATTGCAACTGAAAGTCGAGAAAGGCATAATCGCTGTAATTAGGTAAATGCTCTACTACCAATTTTAGCAAAAACATAGCAGAGAAAGCTATAAATTTTCTGTTTAATATATGTAACTATTCCAGTGAAATCGCCTGTGCTCACGGGGGAAAAATTGGTGTGCAGACAATGCTCGTTAGATGAATTTAACACTCACCTTAATTGGGCAATCCAATATTTCATTAATTCCAAAGTAGCACTAATTTTTCAATATGGATAATTAGGATACACAAATATTACCATCTTTATCATTGCTCTGTAACATTCGTGAGCCTCCCACCCCTAGAAATCACAGTGCATATAGGGAATTAAAGTGATACTTGTAATTCCTTAAATTATAATAATAATGAGATAAACATGAAAAGTATCTTATAAAATAAAACAGTTCCACATGCTTTTTCTCACTTAAATGTCACAGCACCCCTGCATGACATTTATAAGGCCATTAGAGTGCCACCACTTTATAACAGAAAAACAATTAGAATTCGTGCCTTAAAAATATCAGGTGGATGACCCTAACTTGAATTTTTTTTTCTTCATTCGCTAATTTTGTATCACATCATGTTTGTTTGTTTTTTTTCTTAGTGGAGAAATATTTTTAACAATGTTACACAATGTTCAAATTCTCTGTGGCAAAGAGACGCATTCTGACCCTCCTGAAATGGGACAAGCAATTCTGTAGGATTTTCTGCAATACCTTTTTGCAAACCGTGTTTCAGCACCATGGAGAACACCCAACAGGGCTGAGGGTCCCCCTGACTTCACATGGATCCGTGATTCTCTAACTTTCCGAAACCTTTCTTCTTATTTACAATTGGGTTAGTTATTCTGACTTCTGTGTTTGTTGTGAAAAGTAAATGAAATAATATAACCAAAGTCCCTGGGCCAGAACAGATGCTTGGCAAGTGCCCCCCACCCCCACCCCCCAGCAACCAAGACAGAATTGCAGCTGCAGGGGAGGGCTCTATCTACCCCAACAAAATCAGATCATGGAGCAGAGAACCTTTTCTACCTGCAATGTGTTAGTTTCTCATGGTGGCCAAAATATATTTTCACAGACACAATACAAATGTATTCTCTTATATTCCCAGAATTCAGAAAGCAAAATATAGTTCACTGGGTGAAAATAATGATGTCAGTAGGGCTGAGCTGCTTCTGGGAGGTTCCAAGGTAGAATCACTATTCTTGGCTTTTCCCACTTCTAGATGCCATAAGTGTTCCTTAGCTCATGGCACTTCCTTGCATCTCCAAAGAAACCAGTGCAGCCTCTTCAAATCCCTGTCTTTCTGCCTCTCTCTTTCACTTGTAAGAAGCTTTGACCCACCAGATAGTCAAGATGATTTCTCCACTACAAGATTCTTAATCATATTTATAATGTTCTTTTTGCCATATGAGAAGCCATGTTCACGGGTTCCAGAGATTGGGATGTGGACACCCTTGGGGTACACTATTTTTTTAAAGATATTTATTTGTTTGTCAGAGAGAGAGAGAGGGAGAGAGAGCGAGCACAGTCAGACAGAATGGCAGGCAGAAGCAGAGGGAGAAGCAGGCTCCCTGCTGAGCAAGGAGCCCAGTGCGGGACTCCATCTCAGGGCGCTGGGATCATGACCTGAGCCAAAGGAAGCTGCCCAACCAACTGAGCCACCCAGGCGCCCCAGGGTCCACTATTCTTTTGTAGTAATTAAAAACTAGCACTGACCTTACTAGTACAAAGCTATCATTGATCATTAGGAGGAGATACATTGGTAAAGATTGCAAGTTGTTTGGATCCGGATTGCCATATGTGATATTGGAGTATGAAATAATGACAGCAGTCTCTCAGCTAGGTTGAGGATGGACAGGGCTTAGGACTAACCCATATCTGTGACCTTGTTCAACATTTGCATCATTATTTGGGGTACAGAAAGAGTAGACCTTCATTGGCTAGTTAGTTATTGTGCAGTTTACAAGACACATAAAGCCCCGCTCATATGAGGATTTGGGAAGTTCTTCAAAGGCTTAAGTAATAGGATTAACCTAGTGGGATAGAATTCAATATACATTAATGTGAAACCTCATGCTTGGATCCAAAAGAGAAATAAAATATCCACAGGGTGAGAGAAATGTGCTTCTGCAGCAGTGGTGGCAAATTACGGCTCTCAGACATAACACCTCAGGGCCCTTGTTCTCCCTCTCTCTCTCTCTTTCTAACAAGAATTCCCATGTGAGTCAAGATTGGAAACAATTAGCCTTTTATAAATGGACACACACCTCTCCAAGTTTCTATGAATTAATTTTCCTTAATTCTCACAGAGATTTTGTGTTAAATTTCATTGTCTCCACTTTACAGATGATGAACTTGGGACTCAGAAATGTGGAGAATGTTGACATGTCAGGTACCTATCAATTACTAAACATAACTTGAACTCAGACCTTTCTGACTCCAATGCCCTTGACCTTCCAAATACATATGCTCGGAATAGTGATTGCTAAAATATCTATGGCAAATGGTTAGTCCAGAACTAGAAGTACTCAAGTTATAAATAGGAAGGGATTCCATTATGGGTCAGAAAGCTACCTTTTGGGAATTCAGTAGAAGAGGTTCTGGAGCATAGATATCTGGTAGAATTTTCCATAATGATCTAAATACACTATGCCATTGCTACTCAATACAACACCCACTTTAAAAGTATCTAGAGTGAGATGTAAAGTTGATTTTGAAGCTCCCATTCATCCCATCTATGATTCGGTAAGTTCCAGCAGCTGGAAGGTGATGGTTGCTGGCAGAAGTACATGACAAGTCGCCCTTTCACTGAAAGGAAATCCACTAAAAATTGGAGGCTGTTGAAGAATGATTATTCTTTTAAATTATGACAGCAGAAGATCTCCTCCAACTCTGAGTAAAAAAAGGAGCAGCAAAAAGAGATGGTGGGCCCAGAAACATGTATAAAGTTCATGGGCGACAGAGTTCCTCTTTGTTATTGTTGTTGATGGTGATAGCAGATGGTGGTGGTGGTAGTGGTGGTGATGGTGGAGGTTAATTTCCCACACTCATCATTCAGGTAGAGCAATTCTCCTGCAGGTTAACTATTAAAGGAAATTAACTCCAAGCCAGGACAAATCCCAGGTGATTGGAACTATCTATGCAATATTTGGGGCAGATACAAATTTACTTACCTTATATTTGATTTTTATTACTGTGATTTAGATTAAAAGCAGAACTCAATGTTTCCAGGCTTGGCCAATACACAATAAAGACTCTTCACTTTACCTCTCACACTATTATAATCAGAAATCTTGGACAGAACACACAAAGTCACCTTGATAAGATATGAAAGATGGAGAAAAGGACACTGAGGGACATCAGGACTCAAGGAACAGCTGGCAGCGAGTTGCCCGAAGCCCTTTGATCATGTGTATGTTTCTCATTTGTTTTGTTTGTTTGTTGCCACACATATGTCCTGGCCTGAGTGCTACAGCAGTCCACAACCCAAATCTGCCATCAAATAAAGAATAAAAAAGCCAAAGAAAAGCCCATTCTTGTCAGAGTATCAGGAAGAGGGTGACCGGCAGGACGGAAGCATTTGGAAGACACCTAACACATTAGAGAAGCGCCATGCAAGAAGAGCTGCCCCCTACTCCACTGACTCAGCAATTAAAGATAAATAATTATCCCCATCCTGTTCTTAGCAAAGGTAAATGGAGGTGGGCCCCGACTGCTCCCCACCTACACTGGAGCCAGAGACACTGTGGAGTGGAATGTTGTCTGATATCCCTGCTTTGCATTAAACAAATCCTACAAAGTATCAGTGTCCCATTTGCACCCAAGTAAAGAGTAAGGGATGACAAAAAGGAAAAGTAGCCAGAGAAAGGAGTTGCTTAAATTTCTGGATGAAATCCGCCTTGAACACACCGAGTCAACACACTGAAAGCTTAAAGAACTGAACCACAGTGTAGAACAGAGTCAATATTTCTTCTTTGTCTTTAAAAAGCACAAAAGTGAGCATAACAGAACAAACAATACAGCAGAAAATTAAATTGACATTCAAACGCAGCCTGGGGAAGTGGGCCCAGATGTGTGTGCTGAGCCCACATGGGTGAAGTTCTTGATAAAGAAGAGATTTGAACAGGAGCATCTGTTCAAATCTGACAGCATCATACTCAAAATACCCAGGAAATAATGCAAAATTACTTGGTGTATCAGGAATGACTCCAATTTGAAAAACAAATCTATACGGGCCCACACCACGATGACACAGAATTGTCTAACCAGGACTTTACAGTACCTTTCACACATATACTCCAACAAGCAGTGGTGAACACTCTTGAAACAAATTAAGATCTAACAAAGCAATAGAAAATAAAACAATAAGAACCAGGGAGCTGGTGTGGCTCAGTTAGTTAAGTGTCCAATTCTTGATTTTGTCTCAGGTCATGATTTCAGGGTTGTGAGATCAAGCACCACATCAGACTCCACACTGGGTGTGGAGTCTGCTTGGGATTCTGTCCCTCTGCCCTTCCCCCCATGCATGTTCTCACTCCCTTTCTTTAAAATAAGTAAATAAATAAGTAATTTGTTTTTTTTAAAAGGAAATTAAAATAAGAAAACCAATCAGAAATGTTAGAAATAGAAAATTTCATGACATAAATGAAGGTGACAGAAGAGAGAATGATAATAGATCAGTAAAAATAACTCAACCTAACTAACAGAGAAATAGGTTGGAAAATAGACTGCACCTAACGGCCTGTGGGACAATTGCACAAATAATCTAGAAACAAGCATGTCATTGGCATCCCATAAGAAATAAAATGAGGGCAATGCTGCAAAATACTTTTACAGATGTAATAGCTAAAAACTTCCCAATTTGGCAAAAGACATAGCAACGTAAAAATTAAAGAAGTTGAGTGAAGCTTAAATAGGATAAGCCTAAAGAAATCCGTGCTCAGATACACTGCAATCAAATTTCAGAAAATGAAAGATAAACATCTCAAATCTCAACCTAACATGATACTTTATATAAAAATAACAATGAATCACAGATCTATGCATAAAATGCAAAACTATAAAAATATCAGAAGAGGGGCCCCTGGGTGGCCTAGTTGTTGAACATCTGACTTGGTTTCAGCTCAGGTCATGATCTCAGGGTCATGAGTTCCAGTCCTATGTCAGGCTCCATGCTTAACACAGAGTCTGCTTGAGGCTCTCTCCCTCTCCTTCTGCGCCTGTCCTGCCACTTGCACACATGCATGTGTGTGTGCTCTCTCTCTAAAATAAATAAATAAGTCTTAAAAAAATAAAATTAAAATTAAAATCTTGGAAGAAAACAGAGGAACAAATCTTTATGACTTAAGTTTAGAGAAAGAGTTTTAAAACTTGACCCCAAAGCAATGTAACAGTAGAAAAGACAAGTGACAAATTAGACTTTGTTACAACTGAAAATGTTCTATGAAAGACATTGCTAAAAGAAGGGAAAAAAATAAGGCACAAACTAGAAGAAAATATTTATAAGACATATCAAAATATGGGTATCTAGAATATATAAATAAATATTTACAGAGAGAGAATATTAAAAGCTCTGTGAATGCAACCAGAAGAAAACAAATAATCCAGTTTAGAAATTGGACAAAGCAAAGAAAGAAAAAGAGAGGAGAGGGAAGGAGAGGAGAGGAGAGGGGAGGGGAGGGAAGAGGAGGGGAGGGAAAGGGAGAGAGAAAAAAAAGAAAGAGAGGAAGGGAGAGAAGAAGGGAGAGAGGGAGGAAGGGAAGGTGAGAGGAAATGGATGAAAACCTAGAACAGACATCTCACCAAAAAGGATATATGGATAAGAAAAGAAGAGCCACATGTACCCCAGTGTTCATAGCAGCAATGGCCACAATTGCCAAACTGTGGAAAGAGCAAAGAGACCCTTCAACAGATGCGTGGATAAAGAAGATATGGTCCATATATACGATGGAATATTACACCTCCATCAGAAAGAATGAATACCAAACTTTTGCATCAGCATGGACCAATTGGAGGAGACTATGCTGAGTGAAACAAGTCAAGCAGAGAGAGGGATTGTAGAGGGAGATGAACCATAAGAGACTGAGGACTCTGAGAAGCAAACTGAGGGTTTTGGAAGGGAGGTGGGTGGGGGGTTGGGTGAGCCTAGTGGTGGGTATTAAGGAGGGCATGTATTGCGTGGAGCACTGAGTGGTGCATAAACAATGAATCTTGGAACACTGAAAAAATAAAAAAGAAATAAAAGAAATAAGCTAAATGAAAGTCTTCTCACCATCATCATCAAACTGATGCAAAGAAATGCAAACTGAAACTACCATGAGATACTTCTATCAGAATGGCTAAGATTAAAACATTCTGATAGTTTCAAGTATCATCAAGGATAGGGAGTAACTGCCCCTTTCATAAAATGCTGGTGGAAATGTAAAGTTTCACAACTGCCCTGCAGTACACTTTGTCAGTTTCACCAAAGTCAAGCTCACACTTACCGTAAAAATCTTGACCCATAGCCAACCCCAAGGTATTTGCCCTAAAGAATACTTATATTTACATAAAAACCTGTACGTGAATATTTACTGTAGTTTTATTCATAATAGCTCAAACTGGAAACAACCCAAATGTCCTCCAGTAGGTGAAGCGTATTATTCATGCTGAACATCATACAATGGAATAAACTGTGAAACAAAATTCAGCTGAATAAATTTGAAGATCTAATTGGCTTTATCAAGCAATTCACCAATCAGGCAGATTGTCATCTAGGAAGCAGAGAGATTCTCCAAGGAGTCACACAAAGTGGAAAGCATTTATAGAAAAATAAATGGGACTTACTTGTTATTAGCAAAGGAAAAATGAAAGTTCACTGGAGCCAAGTGAGAGTTGAGGGTGATGACGTGTTCTTGTTGGCTGAGCTGCACCATTTCCATTGACTGGGCTTCTTTTGGGGGCCAGAGGAGAATCTTCCTCCTGCCACGGTGGGAGAGTAGTGATGCCTCCCTTTTGGAGAAGCAAGGTAACTCTCTTCCTGTTTAGGATACTTGAGGAGGAGTGGTAGGGTGTGACAGCATCTCCTGCTGGGCTCCTGACTCCAATTTTAGTTGGGGTACCCTTTATCAATGTTCACGTTTCCCCCTTTTGATCAAGAGCTTTCTCTGAAACATCACTGATCAGGAGTGAGGTTTTCTGAATTCAAGATCCTCTGTCCCTCTGCTCCAGGAAGGACTTTTCAGGGGTGTCATGTCCTATGTCAGAGGGAAAGTGTATGAACCAGAAACCACTAGAGGTCACTGATGAGTAACAAGGAAAGGTAAAAGGAAGGACACTCAAGCATTTCTTACCCAAAGTCAGTACTTTTGTCAAAGTCTTAAGGTGGAGATCATCTCGAAGGCTGAGTTAGCATCACCTTATGAAGCAGGTCCTCTCTAGGGACAATTGTATTTATCCATTCAAGTCAGGAGACTAGTCTGATTTTTAATGCATGTGAAGAGACTCCCCTAGCCTGACACAGAGTTACCCTACATGCCTTGCAAAGACAGGTGCTGCTGGAGAAGTTTCTTAGGGAGCAAGGACAAATCTGATCTAGATACCATGGGAATGTGGGGGAGAAGAGAGGGCATTGTCCTCCCAAGAAAATGTCAAAGTGAAGGGAAGAAAAAAGGGAGGGTCTCACATTCAGCTGAAGTATGAATGCATTAAACAAATCCTACAAATTAACAGCATCTATCTCCATGTCAGTCTATCTCCATGTCAGCTACTTCTCTTCCACATCAGTTGGATCTGGAGGTCTCTAAAACCTGCACAGGACCAGGTGTGAGGTGGGGCCTTCTTTATCTGTGCCATGTGCACCCAAATCTCACTATCTTTCAGTTTTGCAATGATGTCAGTGTCAGGAGCACTTGGAAGGTCCCTTTCAATGGGGTTCAAAGATTGTCATCCTCTGATGACATTCCCAAGACACCCAGCCACCAGGTTCCAGACTGTAAATAACAGGATTCTTTGAACTGGGATCTGGGGAAGCTTCTTTAACCTGATGATGACAGGCTTAAGCATAATACATTAAGGACTTAAAGCAGGTGGTTATATCGACATGAGACAAGGGATCAGCAGAAGGTGGTATACCAAGAGACATTGGTCTGCCGGTGAATTTTTCCTGTGAAGAAACTTGTTCTCCAAAGGGAGTACTGCAAACAGTCAGCAAAACTAAAGGCAATAATTTAAGCCAAGAAAGCCCAGTCACTTTGGCAAGCTTAGAAATCATAAGTTTAAGGATCTCATTAGTTCTCGTGACCTTGCCTGAAGATTGAGGGTGACAGGGACAGAGATAATGCCAGGAAGTTTGCAAAGCTTTCATTAACGCTTGTATGACTGCCCAGTGAACTGGGGGCCCCAAACACAGGAGATTGTGGAGGGTAGGCCCCAAAAGGAGAACAAGTTCTCCAATGATTTCTTTGCCACCTGGAGGGCATCTGCCTTGCGACCGGAGAAGGCTTCAACTCTTCCAGAAAACACACCTACAATAGTAAGATATTGATAACCTATGATAAATGGTAATTAAAGGGAGCTCATCTGCTGGTCCTCAAAGTGTCCAGAAAAAGGAGGTCCGAGGACTCTAAAGACAAAAACAGTTTACCCAGAATTATGGACCTGACAAGTCAGACATTAATAGTAGACTGTTTTTGCAATTTTGTAAAAGCTTCCCCACCAACACCTATTCATCATTTGAGACATCTTAGTTGTACCATGGTGGGTGAAGGAATGTAAAAAACAAAAAGTTGGGTTTGCCAGAGAGCCAGGAAGAACAAAGCAGCCATCTCGGGTTTCCCAGAATTTGATTATTCATTTAATTTACAGCCATTGTCCCCCTCCCAATTACTCTGATTCAGCAGTGGACTGTTGCCATATTGCAGGGACATCAAGATGGCAAAAGTCTGGCCTTGAGGGGCCAGAACTGAATGGACTTCCTCCATAGCTGCCACAGCTTTATAGATTCCCTCACTGATGCCTTTGCGTGAAGGTCAGCTGGGGTGGTTCCCTGATGCTCAGGTTGTCTTTTTAGACTGAGCCTCAGTTTTGATGAATGAGACTTCAGAAGGTGAGGGAATAGCAGTAAGAAGATTGTTTACTTTAGTACATTTTTGATTGGGGTCAGAGAGGATGCGAGAAAACCCCTTGTTTCCACAACCCCCAAATCACAGATGATCCCAAAGGCATGCTGGCTGTCAGATGAATGTTGATAGTTTGTTCTGATAACTGGAATGTCCTGGAAGGGCCTGAAGCTCCTCTTGTTGGGCTGAGTTAGCGTGTGGGAAATTTCCCTTCTGAAGTAGTTCATATTGGTTATAACAACAGCATTACCAGCTTGGAAATTCCCCTCTGCATTTCTACAGTATGACCCATAGACAAACAGAATTAGATCAGGATTAGTCAAAGAGGTATCTCCTAAATTGGGACACAGTATCATGAAATGGGGCATTATTACCCCACAGTCGTGGAGCTCACCTTCCTTCCTCAGGGGGGGGTAGTAACGTAGCAGGATTGTGAACATCGCAACATTTAAGATGCAGATTTTGGGAGGGCGGGGGAAGCAGAAGGATCTCATAGGAGGCTAGTCTGCTTGCAGTGAAATGTTGAATTGATTCAGAGTTAAGGCTTCAGGCAGAGTGTAAAGTTTGTGAATAAATATCATTTCCTAGGGTTGAATCTGCTGAGGCTTCCACCAACTCTGCAGCTGTGGCCATGGCCTTAAGGTAGCTGGGATAGATAGGAGTAACAGAGCTAGGCTGTGTGCAGGAACAGGCAATTGGCCAATGTCCACTGCCATGTTCCTGACTGAGTGAGCACTCCTGTTATCTCTTTCACACACAAACAAAGTGAAAGGTTTTGAATAGTTAGATGGACCTGAAGCAAGTGGCTCTTGTAGCGCTTGCTTTACTCCTGTTTATTCATGTTTGTCTTCCCAAGAAAAGGGCTTGGTAACTGAAATTTCAGTAAGTTCATAGAGGAAAATTAGGAACCCACAGTCTACCATATCCAACCAGGCCTAGGAATCCAAGAGCCTGTTGCTTAGCTGTGGACCCAAGGAATTCTTGGATTAATCTAATTCTTTTTAGAGATAGGCAGATTCTTTTAGTGCTTAGACTGTGACTCGGCTACTGAACAATGTCTGGAAATAACTACAAATTTTCCTTCATGTCCTTCTTCAGCAAACTGTTGCAGCAAATAAACAGAATATTTTATGGATGCCTCTAGGGTAAGTGAGTAGGGCAAGTGGTCATCTACACACTAGAGAGGGTTGATTTCCCAGGGAACATGAGGTGTTTGTTCTTGGTGGAGCACTTGGGAAGAACAAGAAATGAACACTCAAGGCATGACAATCTGGGATACTGTTGATTGTTCCAAGTCAAGCAAATAGAGATTGGATGTTGGGGTCCATGGGGATGCTGGAGACAGCTGAACATAGGTCCCCAACAGTGACTGTGGGTTGGGAGGAACATGTGATAGAACGGTGTCTGGGTTTGGAACAACAAGAAAATGGGGAACAACGGTCTTGTCAGTGGCTCTCAATCCTGGACAAATCGCCACCCAGACCTGCAAGATGGCCTATTCCAGGGACTGTTATGGGCAGTGGTTAGCCCATGGGAGATGCAGCCTTCCACTATGGGCATGCATATTTGAAGTTACAAAGGGTGACACTAACTTATGTCCACTTGAATTTTTATAGACTCTGCACTTCTCCAAATGTCAGTATGAGAGATAGTCCATAGATTTTCAGGCACTTTGATGAAATTAGGGGCCATTTGTTCAAATTCTTTCTATTCTATATCTAGAACAACTAATAAGGAACACAAAAGATCAGGTTCGGGTAATTCTATGGTGAGGTCTCCCCATGGTAGAAAACAGATTAACTCATTTTCATTTAGAAAGGAGCGCTCTGCCAAACAGATCTACTAGGGCTACATCACACAGCAAAAAAGGGATGGTTTTCAGTAAAGAATCCCAGAGTTATTATACTGGTTGAGACAAAAATTATCTGTGGACTTCATCTGATGCACCTAGTTTGGAAACCTTCACTCTGAGGGTGTAGTTCCAAGTAGAAAATGTGGCTCCAAAATTAACTACAGTGTGGCAAGGTTTTCCATCAATATTAATTTTAGTTTCTACTTTGATGTTTAGGGGGATTATTGGTAATAATTTGGCAGCAAACCCCTTGGAGCCCTTGTCATGGGAGGGACCCACATGGGGCCCGGGAGGGAGACACAAGGACACAAGAGAAGAATTTGCATAGGACCTTTGAGGGCAACCTTGTTCCAGTGTCCCAGTTGAGTAGAGCTGTGACGTTGATCTTTGCACCAGCATTTCTTTGAAGACGGACCCCTCAGGGTATGCGATGTGGAAGGCCTGAATGTTATTTTGGGTCTCTGGCCGGGAGCTGTGGGAGCTATAAAGATATCAGCCTGGCAGACTTGTGTTTGCAGTCTTGCTCCACGATCCTTTCAAAATGCTCAGCTGTGGTCACAGATTCAATCAGGCTGTGGCCTCCCATTCTATTTTCTGCCTTTTGTCCCATCCACTAATCTCAGGAGCTAATCCATTTACAAAGAGGGCATCTGGAGCAGGCCGGGTGACCTTATTTATTGTGTGGAACCTGAACACTGTGAAAAGAGAGCTTCCAAATGGGCTCTGAAGCCTGCCACAGGTTCATCTTTCTTTTGTTGGTATGTTCGAATAGAAGACCAATCAGTATGAGGAAGCCTTGAGGAATGGCTTGTAAAAGGTCAGTTGCATTTATTAAGCCCTTCCAGGTCAAGGATCTTAAGGATTATTTTGGGGTTTTTGCCATTTTGTTTTCTGCACAGGTTTCCCCCACGTTCTACCAACTCATGTCTAAGCTGATAAAGATCTGGCAGCCCAGGGTCAGAGGCCCTGATGACGACCCTGAATTCTTCGAAAACCCTTCTGGGGCTCCTTCCTCAGTTTAGGAAATTCTCTATAGCTATTTTTAGACCAAAGGGCAAAGGACACCTGAGAGGCTCTTGTCCCTCCTATTGTCTTTTGTTTTGGGTACATTTTGTGCCCTTAATTTTTCATTAGCTTTTGTAACAAGTCATTTAATGAAGCTATTTTGGAATCTCAAAGATTTCTGTAAGCTTCTGCATGCCAATTAGAGTAGGCATCCTGTTCAATTTGTCCAATTTAGGATCCCTTGCTCTCTAGCATATTTCTTAAGTGAGCCATCTTGTCTAATTGGAATGTTCCCCATAATAGTCATTGCAATTCTGGGTTATTTTTAGGAAAATCTTGCCATCTTGTTAAATATTGACAGCTTCAGGGACTAGAGGGGTTAAAGGTAAAATAAGCAGGTGTGCATGGGGGAGGTACACTCAACTTCCTGGATGTAAAGGACCCATTTCTTCCAGGAGGGCTTTGGGTTTCCTGGAGCCACCCTAATAATCTGGGGGGTGGGGTAAGGACTGAACCCACAGTGCCCAAGGAATGGAGACTGTGGACAAATTCCAAACACAATGTCAACTAAACTGCCCCTAAACTATTAGTAGTTCTGAGGGTAGAGCCTAGGGTCAGAGCGAAGAGTTGGGATTCTGTACCCCAGGAATCATGAGCAAAAAGGTGAGGGGCTCAGCTCCATTGCCTCTGAGCAGAATCCCCCACCAACTCAAGCTGCAGCAACTACTTGGTAAAGGAAAACCAACTAGACCAGGAACTCACCCTCAAAACAGAGCAGAGTCCAATCCAGAAGAACTCAGCAGCGGCCCTTAGTAATTGTGAGACAGTCAGCTCCAAGCCTTGGCAGGAACCAAACATGCATATCTGCTCATTCCCACATTCAGGCAGAAGTTTGCTTTGATCCCACTACTGCCACCAATCTGTTAAAAGCCAAAATTCAGCTGAAAATTCAAAATTCCAATTTGGATTTCGTTGGATCTTGTTGGCTTTATCAAATGGTTCTTGATTCAGGCAGTATCTCATCCCAGCAAGTGGAGAGACACTTTGAGGAGTTACATAAAATAGAAGGTCTTTATATACAGGAGGATGGGGTGAGGAAGTCATTAGCAAAGGAAACGAGAGATCCTTGGAGGAAAGTTAAGAGTTCAGGAATCAGGGTCTTCTCTACTGGCTGAGCTGTATTTCCCATTGGCTGGGCTTGTGGCCAGGCAACAAGGGGGTCTTCCATCCTCCTGCCCAGGTGGGAGATGCAAGGGGCCTCTCTTCCTGTATGGGACAATCCAAAAGGTGAGGCTCTTCCCACAGGCCTTCCTGAGTCCAATTTTAGTTGGAGTGTCCTTTGTAATTTTTACAAAAGAAAATGAGAAAATGATGAACAGTTTATATAGATGCAAAACTGGACAGCTCTGAAGGACACGGTAGGTATACAATTCTCAAAAGGACAAAATTATAGTCATGACAAATTGGTTAGTGGTCCCCAGGATTGGGAGGTAAGTAGAAGACGGCTGAGCTGTTTTAACACTCCCACTAATATTTATGATGGGTGACATAGGGGATATTTTTAGGGGTGATGGACCTGTTCTGTACCCTGACTGTGTTAGTAGTTAACATATATCAATACACATGGTTAAATTCATAGAACTATATACCGAATTGGAGGAAAACAGTGGAGTTTAAAAGTTGGAGAAATGATCTATAGTTTAGTTGATACTGTTGTAATGTCAAAGTCCTGGTTTTAATTTTTGTACTGTAGCAAAATAATAATATTAGGAGAAGCTGATTTCCCACATACTGTACTATGTTGGACATGTTTTTCTTTGAGTCTAAAAGTACTTCAAAATATAAGGAAAAACTTTTAAATTACAGTAGCTGTTTGATGTTTAGGAAAAATCTTGATATAACAATTGAAGAAGTGAGAAATGCCTTGTAGCAATAAAAGCATTCAAATAAGATTTGGAAAAAATATTTCTGTTTAGTTATTATCACCTGGCATCTATGGAAATAACTGTAATCAAAACAAACCATCACCTGTGAATTTATCTCTGTGTAACCAGTTCTGGGGTAGTGACAGTATTCAGTGTAAACCGATTATTTTTTCAAGCATTTTGTAATGAAAATCTTCAAACATACAAAGAAAATTGAGACAGTCAGACAGTGAACACTCAAATACCCAGGACCCAGATTCTATAATTAGTAATTGCATGGTTTTGCTTTAATATGATAGCTACCACCATTCACCCCCTTACCCAATATTCTAACTCATTTTAAATGTATTTCAATGTAACTCACTCATTAGTTTTCTTTGCACCTGAAATATTCAACATGCATATCATTAACTAGACATCTAATAAAATAAAACTAGTGTTTTTTATTAGTTATGGAATGTCTTTGAGGTAAACTTAGAAACAGTGGCATGCAAAAACTGAAGTATATTATCAGTGAATTTTGACAAAACATACTTACCATGGAGGTCCTCTCCAGATCAGGGTGAAGACTATCACCCTCTCCCCAGAGAGCTGCTATGAACATTTTGGATAAGGCTGTGTGGACAGATGTTTTCATTTACTTTTTTTTTTTTTTAAGATTTTATTTATATGTATTTGTCAGAGAGAGAGAGAGAGAGAGAAGCAAGCACACAAGCAGGGGGAGCAGCAGCAGAGGGTGAAGCAGGCTCCTCAGTGAGCAGGGAGAACAATGTGGGACTCTGTCCCAGGACCCTGAGATCATGATCTGAGCCAAAGGCAGACTTTTCACCAATGGAACTTCTCAGGCATCCTCAGTGATTTTATTTCTTATAAACACTTAACAGTAAAATTTCTGGGTCATAATGTAGGTATAAATTTAGAAAAATCTGCCAGGACTTTGAAGTGGTTTCACCATGTTTGCGCCTTTACCAACATTTGTGAGATTTCTAGCGATTCCTTGTCCATCCATGCATGGAAAGCTAAGGGAAACAGCTAAAATAAAAAGTACGGTATGTTCACCTTTTAATTTTATTTTATTATTCTATTTTATTTTACTTTATATTTTGTGGTAAGAACACATGAGATTTACCCCCTTAAGTGTCCGTGTACAGTATGTTATTGTCATCGGTACCTCCAATGTTGCACAGCAGATCTCTGAGTTTTTGCCTTACTTCACTGACACTTTATGCCACTGGATCAGTAACTCCCCATTCCTCCTCTCCTCAGCCTCCACAATCATTGCTCCACTCTCTGACTCTACGAACTTCACCGGTTTCACTTCCTCACGTTTGTTCTTCTAGGACTAGCTTGTTTCACTCCCACTAATGTCCCCAGTCATTCACATTGTCACGTTTCAGGATGTCCTTCTGTCCCCGATAGTCCTCCATGGCATGCGAGATACACATTTTCTTTCTCCATTCGTCATTTTCTTCTTCCACTCCTCTGTAGGTCAATATTTTGATTGTTTCCACATCTTGGCTCTTCTGCAGAACGCTGCACAAACGTGCAGGTGTTCACCTCCTCAAGACCCTGATTTCAATTCTTTTGGAGAAATTCCCAGAAGTGGGATTGCTGGACCTCAAGGTAGTTCTATGTTTAATTTTTTGAGGAACCTCCATATTTTCTTTCCACAGTGTCTGCACCATTGTGTATTTTCAGCTGTGTTCAAGGTCTCCCTTTCTGCTCCTCACCCCCACTTAACTTCTGAATTTTTATTTAAAGATTTTATTTATTTATTTGACAGATAGAGATCTCAAGTAGGTGGAGAGAAGGCAGAGAGAGAGAGAGAGAGAGGAGGAAGCAGGCTTGCTGCTGAGCAGAGAGCCCAATGCGAGGCTCAATCCCAGGACTCTGGGACCATGACCTGAGCCAAAGGCAGAGGCTTTCACCCACTGAGCCACCCAGGCGCCTCTACTTTTGGATTTTTGATACTAGCCCTCCTGGCAGGTATGAGATGATACCTCATAGTGGCTTTTGATTTCCATTTCCTTAATGATGAGTGACACTGAACATTTTTTTCATATACACATTGGCTGTGGGGTGTTTCCTTTGGAGAAGTATCTTTAACATTAGTTGTTCAAGGAGATACATAATGAAATCTTATTGAGTTTAAATTTGTATTTTGCTGATAATTCATAATGGCGGGCACTATGCATGCTTATTGATTATTTGTACCTCTTACTTTCTATTGTGTCAGTTCAAATATATTGACCATTTTTATTACAGTTATTTGCTGCTTTACTATTGAGATTTAGGACTTTGCATTTTCATATTATACATGATCAATAGCTATCTTTTCTCTTTTTAAATAGAATGAGGTGCTGTTTCTTTGAAACACTGTAAGACTATTGAATAACTGGACAAGCTATCTTGTCAAGACTCTCTAGGAATCAAGCCTTTTTGGGATGTTGACAGTTTTAAGAAATAGCTTGTCTAAAATTCATAATATTTTTTTCTTTGCAGAAAGTGAAGATAAAAACTACAACACACACACACAAACACACACAACAACAAAGATGCAGCTCAGGAAGAAATAAAATGAACACTGTGGAGCTTTCTTTTCAAACAAAATGGAAGACAGGAGAACACTTCATATGGTGTAGTAAGGAAGCAGGAATGCCACCTGGAATAAGTATTTCCAAGTTAGCAAACAGGTGTGCATTGTTCCATGCTATTCACTGTGATCACCACCATTTTACAAAAGCGCCTGTACCACTAAACTTGGGCACATATCCTTGGTTTTCCCAGTAGGTATTCTCTTTGTTGGCAACAACACTGAGGATTTTCTTTAAAGAATGATCTTTGTCTCTACTTACCAGGAAAGTCTCCTGCTGGGAGCCCAGGGGACTCATGAGACTGGCTTGGCCATGAATAACACTTGTCTACCTGACCACACTGACTTGTTCTGCCATGATTTCATCACACAACTTAGCAAATGTGCCAGTGACACACTCTATGGGTGTTTGTTGTATTCGCTGAAGCAGAAGCTCACACATTCCACTAAGGTCGTAGCTATGACAATGCAATCCTAGAGCTGATGGGGCCCCATGGAGGGAAAGCCTGATCTTAAAATGAAGCCAGCACAACAGAGAGAAGAAATACACAATGAACACATTTCTAAACACATTGACCCATGTGTGCCTGAAGTTATTACCTGTGGAATTTTCAGTATTGTGAGCCCATAAATTCTGTTTTGTTCAATCTAGTTTGAGTTGGTTTTCTCTCACTTTCTTCCAGCAGTGCTGCCTATTCCAAACCTGTGACACCAAGACTGCTTGTTTTAGTCACAAACTTTGGTGACCTCATTCTTTCTTTTTACAGATAAAGATGTGCCTCTTGGTTTGGTCCATGGGGAGTTTGATCACAGGTAAAGGTTTGCTTGTGTTCATGATAATCTCTTTTTCCATTCATAATTTCATTTAATCTTCTCAACAACCTTTTGAGTTATATTTGCATGTTGTAAGTGACCTAACTGAAGTTTATATAATTTTCCACTATAGTACAGTTACCAATTCCTCAATCCCAAAGTGACTCTCTTTTACTTTGCTTTATACTTGTCACAGTAAAAACACACATTGGTCATAGCAAAAGCCCACAACACATTCCTCATCCTTGAACTGCCTACTTGATTTGTCTGCCAAGGCTGTTCCCCGAGAAGCACATGAAGACACAAGAGTATGTGTATGTAAGTAGCCCCAGGAAACAGATATAAAGGAATGGGGACAGGAGACAATAAAGCAAAGGAAGCCCATAACCAATGCTAGCTTGGGCTGTGAGCAGCTGAAGTTCAGTGTTGTGGGGAACTCTGGAGAACACTCACTACCCAACATCCCTGAGAGTCAAGGCAGCTGATGATGGATATGTTACGTCTCAAGTCCAGATTCATTCGATATCCACACTACAACTGTGGGCAGAGTTCTTCAGACAGCACAGACCCCAGGTCCTCAACAGAGGACTCATCGGCAGAGAGGATGGGGACTCGTCTCCTGTTGCCAGGGCTGTATGGCTGCTCAGCAGTGTGGGTGTGAGGATCCACCAATGCTCTGCAACCTTGTAGCTCCAGTGTAGTGAGTAGGTAGTCACCCACCTGTGATCCAACCACATGGACACCATACTTCAGACCTCCTGCCTACTAAGGTGTCCCATGGCCTCTGCACAGACACTCACCTGCCTGGGCCCCAGCTGTTTCCTGAATTCTCGGTAACTGCAGATCAACTCTGCCCCCAGGAAACCAGTGAAGACTGCCATCTGGCAGGTGCACTGGTAACTTGCCCAGTGATCTTGGCTTCCCAGCTTGAGGTGGGGTCTTCTGTGGAGTTTGTCCACTTCGGGTGCTCCCCTTCCACCTTACAGGGAATTCCAACATTTCCTTATATCTTCCAGTTACTTTTTAATAACGAAATGTCAACAGTGTGGTTTCAGTCTCCTGATTGGATCAGGACTGACATGGGGGGAGCAGACAGCTGGCCAAGGGCTGCTCCCAGGCTGGTGTGGGGTTCCCAGCCAGGATTCAAGGTGACTGTTTAGGTATTTTTCCCTCGGGAGTCATTGCGTAAGGTGGTGACTATCATGGGTATATAGCAGGGACAGTGACAGAGGTCTGCTCAGTCCAGCCCTAAGTCTGGGTTCTCTCCATGAACAAAGGAGGTTTGGGGTGTGGTTCTTTAAGGTCGGGGGTTGAGGTCAGGAGGACGAGGAAGGCAAGGCATCAGGAAAACCCCACTAACAAGTTTATTCATCACTACCTAGCTCTCCTGCCCTTGGGGCCAAATGAGGAACACGTACACCAGGACAGCATTCCAGAGTGAGGCGATGAAGTGCATCTTCTAGGACCCAGGGCTTGTGATTCTGGAGCACCTCTGGGGTGGAGTTGAACTGGGGAAAACAAGCCCAGGGAGGAGGTCTGGGTTTGAACTATGGCCCCGGCACTTTTGAGCTTTGCATGGTAAACCACCCTTTCCAAACATCCCTGCTCAATAAGACAGGAGTGGGCGTCCCAGAGACATGATTCAGGGCCTATTAAGGGGGGATCAGCAGAGCCCAGAAAAGGGGCCCGATGAGAACAAACTGCTCTCTGCCTCCATGGTGACCCTAACTCCATACAAGGGTCTGGATGTGGACTGGAGACTGCTTGAGATCACGTACAATTGCCTGGAGCCCAGCCTACGTGCATGGACAGGTCAAGTATATAGAAGGCTATCTGAAGTTTTGACTTCAGTGCCATATGAAACTGTTTTTCTGTTTTTGTTTTTTGTCCGTTTTATAAATACGGACGTTAGCAAACTCCTCCAGTTTGGCCATGTTATTCATAGAATAGGTTCTGAATTGGGCAGATTATTCCAGATACTCAACATCTAGATCTTAATAAGAGAATGGAAAAGCAAAAACAACAGCCCCCTTTTCCCAAAATGCTCAGTTAAAGAGGGCTATATCTACTCAAAAGCTCTATACACTAATACTAGAATGCATTGTGCACTATTTCAATGCTGTGTTGGTTTGCATTCGGCAAATGCTGACCACACATGTGTTTTGTGTCATGCACCGTGTGAGGCCCTGGGATGCACATGGGAATAAGACTCCTCGTCTGGACTGAAAATCATTTCATCTAGCCAAAGAGGTGCACAGCATGTACTGAGATCTTTCCAAATGCCTAGAGAGAATGCAGAGTGTATGGGAAAGCAGACTTGTGAACTCCATTCCTAGAGCAGTAGATTGGCAGAAAAAGAAAATTTCAGGTAAGCATTTTAAAAATACAAATTTCTGTGTGAGAACTTTCTAAATCTGAATTCTTACAATTGAACTCCTTTTGCAATCAGAGTTGATCAGGCCATTTTGTTCACCATTGACTGAGTAAAGATATAATTATCAAAAATAAATAAATAAAATTTAAAGAAATTAAAAATACAAATTTCTGCAGCTCAACATCAAAACACAAATAACTCAGTTTAAAATAAGGGGCAGAGGGCCTGAAGAGACATTTTTCCAAAAAAGACATACAGATGGCCAACAGATACAGGAAAAGATGCTCAACTTCACTCCTCACCAGGGACATGCAAATCCAGACCACAGTGAGATACCATCTCATACCTGTCAGAATGGCCAGAATCAAGAAGAAAAGAAACAATGGTGTTTGTGAGGAGGGGAAGAAAGAAGAGCCTCCTAGCCTGTGGGTAGGAACGCAAACTGGTGCAGTGACTCTGCAAAATAGTATAGAGGTTCCTCAAAAAATTAAAAAAAGAATTACTGTACGGTCCAGTAATTCCATGACTGAGTATTTACCCAAAGAAAACAAAAACACTAATTTGAAAAGATATATGCCCCCCCATGTTTATCGCAGCATTATTTACAATAGCCAAGACATAGAAGTAACAAGTGCCCATTAATGGATAAATGGATAAAGAAGATGTGGTACACACACACACACACATATCCACACACACGCACACACACACACACACACAGGAATATTACTCAGCCATGAGAAAGAAAGCAATCTTACTCTTTATGACATTACGGATGGACCTCCAGGATAGCATGCTAAATGAAATAAGTCAGATAGACAAAGACAAATACCATGTGATTTCAGCTACATGTGGAATCTAAAAAGCAAACAAATGGAGAGACAAATGAGTAGAAACAGGCCCATAAGCACAGAGAAGAAATTGGTGGGTGCCAGAGGGAAGGGGATGAAGGAATGAGCAAAACGGGTGATGGGGGTAGTAGATATGTGCTTCCAGTTATGGAATTCATTAGTCAGGGTGATGAAAGGTCCAGCACAGGGAAAGTAGTCCGTGGTATTGTAAGAGC
This sequence comes from Mustela nigripes, assembly GCF_022355385.1. Classification (NCBI taxonomy): domain Eukaryota; kingdom Metazoa; phylum Chordata; class Mammalia; order Carnivora; family Mustelidae; genus Mustela; species Mustela nigripes. Next base: position 95,132,214 of record NC_081560.1, on the reverse strand, counting down.
ATTGGGTGGTGCTGGATGGGAGCTATGACTGTGATGAGAACAGCATAATGTAGAGTTGTCAAATCCTGTGTCATACTCCTGAAACTATCAGAGCACTGTGCGTCAACTCTACCTCAGCAAAAAAAATACGATGTTCCACTACTATCATGCATCATGATGGTTAATTTTATGTGTCAGCTTGGAGCCCATGGTTGGATGAGAAGAACATTGGAATGGGTGAATTTTGAACAAGCCTATTGCCCTCCATCATGTGGGTGGGCCTCACCAATCTGATGAAAGTCTGGCTTGAACAAAAAGACTGAGCTCTCTTGGGGCGTCTGGGTGGCTCAGTGGGTTAAAGCCTCTGCCTTTGGCTCAGGTCATGATCTCAAGGTCCTGGGATTGACCCCCGAGCCAGGCTCTCTGCTCAGCAGGGAGCCTGCTTCCCCCCACCGCCTTTGCCTGCCTTTCTGCCTACTTGTGATCTCTGTCTGTCAAATAAATAAAGAAAATCTTGAAAAAAAAAAAAAGAAAAAAAAGACTGAGCTCTCTCGAGAAAGAGGGAATTCTCCCATAGATGGCTCACACATTTTATCTGCACCATCAGCTGTCCTGGGTCTTGAGGCTGCTGGCCAAACCGTGCTCTTGGACCCACCAGCCTAATCATATCCATAATCACATGAGCCAATTCCTTATAATAGATCTCTTCATGCTGCATATGTGTATACACTCTCTCTCTCTCTATTAGTTGTGTCTCCACAGAACCCTAATGTGCAAATGTCCGTGTGTGTCTGCCATTCACAGGACCATCTAGAGTACCTAGAGTAGACGGTGACCACCTAGAGTACAGGCAGGTGATCTGTGACCTCAAGAGCGGAAGCTGATGCACAGAGGCTTTAAACTCACCCAAGCTTCCGGAAATCCAAGCCGCTGGTGCTCTCAGCTCTCTGTCAAAACCTGTTAGTCAGCCAGATATAACGGGAGCTTTTATTGCCTCTGGTCATTTTCCAGGAAATAGGGATTGTCCATTTAGTTGCAAGTGGGCAATTCCACTACTAATCATCTCGTAAATTGTGTGTTTCTGGTACAAATTGGGTGTATGACACATGTGGAAAAGCATTTCAAAAGAAGTTGAGAAAAAAGACCCGTTTTCACAATAATGCACGCAGTATGCTTCCTTTGGAAGAAGCCCAAAGCCTGCTCCAACCAAACAATCTATTACTTAGAGATGCATTATGTTGCTGGAGGAAGAAAGAGAACAAAGGAAAGAAAGCAGGGGCATAATGAAGACAAGAAGTGTGATCGTGACTGTGGTTCTCTCTCCATAGGGGAGGGGACTGATGTGAGCAGAGAAAGCAGACAGGAGTTCCAGCAGCACGGTAGCCTCCTGTTTGTGTCTGTGGCTCTCTTCAGTACAGTTCCCTAAAATGTGCATGTGCGCATGTGTGTATATGTGTGTGTACTTGCGTGTATATGCATACACATAATCTCCAGCCAAGTTTTGCGCATGTAAATGAAAAGAAAAAAGAATGCGGTCATCTTCCCTTATCTGCGGTTCCTCTTTCTGTGGTCTTACCCGTGGTCAGCCACAGTCTGGGAACAGATGGTCCTCCTTCTGACCTACTGTCCAAAGTGACTAGTAGCCTAACCCTATGGCACAATGCTTCCATGACACACACCCTGCATCACATAGCCAGATTATCACCACATGTCATCTCAAGAAGAAGAGTGGGTACAGTACTTTAAGATATATTGAGACAGAGGCCACATTCACATAACCTCTTTACAGTACATTGTTAGAATTGTTCTGTTTTATTATGTTATTGTTGTCAATCTCTTATTGTGCCTAATTCATAAATTAAGGTTTATCATAGATATCTACGTATAGGGAAAATCATAGTACATACAGGGTTTGGTACTGTTTGTGGCTTCAGGCATCCCTGGGGTGTCTCAGCGTATCCCCTGCAGATAAGGGGCGACCATTGTACAGGATATGTAATGTACTTAGTGCTTCCTGGTCTAAAACAATTCTGATACAGAACAAGCCTAATGCAGAAATCCAGAAGGAAAAAAAAATAACAAATAGGTACTCCTATCTCACAGTGCATTCACACAGTGGCTGGCTGCATGCATTACTGTCATGTTTAATTTGTTAAAGGCAATTTCCAGCCTCTGTATGAAAATATAAATTACCCAAATTTAGTCCATTGCCAACATATCATGAATAAATGGTGAGCAATGGGTAGAAAGCTGGGGGATAAAAAAGCACATTTTAAAATGCAGTTTATTCTAATGCAATACATCTTTACCGGGATGCTCTTTAATAGGAAATTTCAAATGATTAAATTTGGGATGCTCTTTTACGATCAGAAACATCGCAGCATTTGGTAAGGAAAACATACAGTAGCCTTAGCATTGCTGCCGTCCTGCTGGACCATGTTTTTATTGACCACAAATTGTAGGGGATGTGTGCCAAAAAGCCTGGTCTGGGATTGGGGTGCTCAGATCCTGCCCAGCCACACACCATCTCTGGATCTGGCCTAGGATACTTCCTCCATCTCCTTTACCCATGATTTTCCCTATCAGTATATAAAGATAGTAACAAATGTTTTATTATAGGAGGTTTTAAAAGTAATAGGTGTGAATATATTTTTCAAAAATATGATGGGAGGGGAGCCTGGGTGGCTCAGTTGGTTAAGCAGCTGCCTTCAGCTCAGGACATGATCTCAGGGTCCTGGGATTGAGCCCCACGTCAGGCTCCCTGCTCAGCAAGGAGCATGCTTCTCCCTTTCCTCTGCCTGCTTGTGCTCTCTCTCTTTCTCAGATAAATAAATAAAATGTTTTTTAAAAATTTAAAAAACAAAAAATATGATGAAAAGAAAAAATCATGCAAATTTTCATCACAATCTAATAATGCATAATAATAATTTATAATTTTATAATAATTTAATAATTTTATCATACTTGTTATGATTGTTATGATTGTTCTAAGGCCTAATAGTTAGTGTTGGGAAGACAGATAAGGGCTGTAGTAGAAAGTACCAGAGTAGATGTACTATTCTGGTTTCTATAGTAAAACGGAATGAATAATTCATTCATATGAGTGAATTACCTTGAGGAACTGGATTGGCTTATGGGGTTGCAGAAGCTAGGAAGTCTCACCTCCACAGTCAGCAAACTAGAGACCCGACAAAGACAATGATAGAGTTCCAGTCCAAGTTGGAGGAAAAGGCAAGATACCCCAGATCAAACGTGGTCAGCTAGAGGCTCCAACTTTTAGTCTAGTCAAGCCCTCAACTGATTATATGAGGCCCACCACATTGGAGCAGGCATTTGCTTTACTCAGTCTATGGATTTAAATGTTAACCTCATGGAGAAACATCCCTATAGATACATCCAGAATCACCCTGTGCCCTAGTCAAGTTGACATGTAAAGTTAACCATCACAGTGTGTTAGTGCTCTGTATGCCTCACATACAGACTCACACACATGTCTTGAAGGCAATAAATCTACAGAGGCAGGTCTGTCTTCCTTGACCTGTAGTAGATGCCCTATTTGTCCTCCCTCCTCAGCCCTGTCACTCTCTGCTTTTTTGCATATGGATAATGCTCAATCTTTCTAACAACCAAACTCCCAGTCAAGGCTCTGCTATGTGTTGGCCACAGAAACTCATGCAAGGCCCTGAGTCCTATTTCCTCCTGTGAAGGACATGTCTGTGCAAAACGGTCATTTTGAGAGCCTCGGTGGGAGGAACTTATAAAATAAGAGGTATTTTTAAAACTATAACATAAAGCAAAATAAATAATAATACATCATACAACAAAAATAACTAAAATCCTAGCATTTTAAAAAACTGAAAGCTCTGATCCCAGTGAAAATCCCAGCGGGTTATTTTATAGATATCAACAAACTGATTCTAAAGTTTGTAAGCTGGCAAAAGACCCAGGATGGCCAGCACAATATTGAAGAAGAAAAGCAAAGTGGGAGGACTGACACTGACTTCAAGACTTAACTGTAAAGTTACAATAATGAAGACAGTGTGATATTAGGGAAAGAATAGAGAAATAGATCAGTGGCACCGAAGAGACAGCTCAGAAATAGACGCCCCCCACCCCAGGGATACAGTTAACTGGTCTTTGAAAAAGAGGCAAAGGCAACACCATGGAGCCATGATGGTCTCTTCAGCAAATGGTGCAGGAACTACTGGGCACCCATGTGCAAACAGACGAATCTAGACACAGATCTTACAGTCTTCACAAAAAGTACTTCAAAATGGATCACAGCCACACATGTAAAACACAAAACTCAAAAAATCCTGGGAGATAACATCACAGAAATCTGGAGAGCCTTGGGTAGAACAATAGCTCTTTATCTATAACATCAAAGATACAATCCACAAAAGAAAGTTGATAGGCCGGGCTTTATTAAAATAAAAAAAAAAAAATTCTACCCTGGGAAAAACAATATCAAGAAAATTAGAAGATAGTCCACAGACTAGGAGAAAATATTTGTGAAAAATATAGGTTATAAAGGGATGTTATCCACTATACATGAATAATTCTTATAACCGAACAACAAGAAAATGAACAGGAGGTTTTTAAAAATGGGCAAAAGACCATAACAGAAACTCATGAAAGGAGGTACACAGATGGTAAATACAGAAGTGGAAAGATGTTTGACATCAATTTCCATGAAGGAGATGCAAATTAAAACCACAATGAGATAACGCAACACCCCTGCTAGAATGGCTGTAGTCCAGAGCACTGAAGACACCCAGGGCTGGTGAGGACATGGAGTCACCGGAATGCTTACTCATTGCTGGTGGGAATGCAAAATGGCGCAGCTGCTTTAGAAGATAAGTTAGTGATTGCTTACAAAACTGAAAATACTCTTACCACAGTATCCATTAATCAAACTCCTTGGTATTGGCCCAAAGGGTTGAAAGCTTCTGTATACAAGAATGAACACTTTATGTAAGCTTTAGTCATAATTGCCAAAACTTGGAAGCAACTAAAATGTTCTCCAATAGAACTCAGGTGGCTGAGTAAATAAACTGGTGCATCCAAATAGTGGAATGCCATGTAGTGGTAAAAAGAGAGAAAAAATCGTCAAGCCATGAAGAGATGTGAAGGAAACTTAAGCACATATTCCTAAGTAAAAGAAGCCAGTTTAAAAATGCTACATGCTGTATGATTTCAACTCTCTGACATTTGGGAAGACAGAAAACTATGGAGACAGTAGAAAGAACAGTAGTTGCCAGGGGTAGGGTGGGGAGAAGTAGATAGGCAAAGCACAAAGGATCTTTAGGGCAGTGAAAGGACTGTGATGTTGCCGTGTTGGATACATGCCATTACAGATTTGCCCAAACTCAAAGAATGTACAGCACAAAGAATGAGCTCTAGGACAAACTACGGACTATGGGTGATCATGGTGTATCCGTGTAGGTTCAACAACCGTAACAAATGTACCACTCTCATGAGGGATGTTCACAGGGGAGGCTGTGCATGTGTGTGGGCAAGGAGTACATGGGAAATCACTGTACCTTTTCCTCAATTTTGCTGTGACCCTAAAACTCCCCTAACAAAAAGTATTAGGATGGCTTAGTCAGTTAAGTATCCAACTCCAGATTTCAACTCAGGTCATAATCTCAGGGTTGTGAGATCAAGCCAAGAGTTGGGCGTTGCACTGGGTGTGGAGCCTGCTTAAGGTTTTCTCTCTCCCTCTCCTTCAGCCCCTCCCTCTCTAAAAAGTAAAGTAAAGTTTTTAAAAAACAAAAAATGTAAAAGTTCCATAAAAAATAACATACAAGGGCTGCCTGGGTGGCTCAGTGGGTTAACGCCTCTGCCTTCAGCTCAGGTCATGATCCCAGGGTCCTGGGATCGAGCCCCGCATCGGGCTCTCTGCTCAGCAGGGAGCCTGCTTCTCCGTCTCTCTCTGCCTGCCTCTCTGCCTACTTGTGATCTCTGTCTGTCAAATAAATAAATAAAATCTTTTAAAAAATAACATACAAATAAAGCTTAATTCATTTTTGAAACTTTTAAAATTGACTGGCCTCCTCATGATGAGTGATCTTAACAAGTAAACATAATGAGTTTACCACAATAAGCAAAGTATAGCTCATACAACACAACTAACAGATTTGTCATCAAGCCAATCAATCCATTCAATGGAGTAAATTACCATTTTGCTTCATGTCACTTATTTTCATGTTATAGTTCTTAATTAATCCATAATCCCAAAAATATAGAGGAAAGCTTGCCTTAGAATTTCATTAGACATGGAAGTATGTATTTCTGCCTCCTAAGAAAAAGTTCCAATACTGGACAAATTATTTAAACATTTACAATAGATATGGTGAGGATCACAGCAAATTAGTATGCACCATGACCACTATGCCACCCCCATGCCCCTCACTGAGCAAACTGAGAATGCTTGGCGATAATCTAGTGACCTAAATTCTCAAACCATTTCTCTCTTCTTTCAAATTGGAAGCTTTTCTGATTAAAGATGACCTGTCAGAACTAGTGGTCTCTCCTTGTTTTCTCTGGGCACTTACCCTTCTCAGGGTACCTTAAGACACCTTGAAGACAACTGTGGCTCCAAAGTCTAAGTGTGAATCCCTTGCTCGAGGCCAGTCAAAGTCCCTGAGGAGACATGGGTGGAAGGATTGAGGACAGAAAGATGGAGGATAGACTAATAATGGATGGAAGGATGAATGAATGCATGGAGAGCAGGATGAGAAGATGGAGGATAGAAGGATAGAGGATGAAGGATGGAATGATGATAAGGTGGATGGATGGATAGCAGGCTAAGGGGATTAACGGATTGAGAGATGGAAAGATGGAGGGTAGAGTGATGATAAGATGATGGATAGATGGGTGGATGGATGGGTGGGTGGGTGGATGGATGGATGGATGGATGGGTGGATGGATGGGTGGATTGATGGATGGATGGGTGGATGGATGGATGGATGGATGGATGGATGGGTGGATGGATGGATGGATGGATGGATGGATGAATGGATGAGTGGATGGATGGATGGGTGGGTGGATGGATGGATGGATGGATGGGTGGATGGGTGGATGGGTAGCAGGATGAGAGAATGGAAGGATGGAGGACATAGTGATAAATGATGGAAGGAAAGAAAGATGGAGGGTGGAATGATGATAAGACAGATGGATGGATGGATAAATAGGAGGATGAGAAGATGGAAAGGTGGAGGACAGAAGGACAAAGGATGGAAGGAAGGAAGGATAGAGGGTCGAATAATGAAAAGATGGTTGGATGGATGGATGGATGGATGGATGGATGGATGGATGGATCTGTGAAGGAAATAAGGATGGCTGGAAGATAAAGCTATGGTTCATGAAGCTGTGGTTTTGGGGAGTCATGGTAGCTGCCGTAGGCATAGTGTTGACCATTAGTAAGGGCCAACTACATACTAGATAATTGAGCTAAGCACCTTATATTCATTATCTTAAGAAATCTTCACAGGACTCCTACGAAAGCGTTTCAATTATTTTCCCTAAACCTGAAGAAAAGTAGCCCTTTGGTTATTAAGTAAGGGATCTGGAACTTGTGTCCTTATCTGTCTAGCTACAAAGTCTGTGGTCTTGACTTCACCCCTGTGCAGCCACACAGGAGAGATGGAGCCTGTCGGCTACAAGGCAGTAATGATTTCTGCCTAAGGGCATAAAGCTGGGCTCTCATCTCTGATCAGCCTACTATTACTGCTTCTCAAAGTGAGATTTTGTTTTCTCCCCCTACTTGCGCTGCAAAATCTTCCCTTAAACAATGTTCTCACTTAATCTCTTGCTGAGGCCACTTTCCTTGGCTCTGGTTTGTAAGTAGTTCACACTTATTATGAGCCAGATTCTGGGATTTGCAAGCATTAGACTCATTCCAACCTTAAACCACCCTGATTAGGTCGGTGAGATTACCACCTCCAGTTATTGGGTGAAAAAACTGAGGCTCATATGAGGCTTCTGTCCAACGTATACGGAACTGGCAAAGGGAATATCCAGGATTTGATCCCAGGTTTTGTCTTTCCCTAGAGCTTATGCTCTTAACCCCTGTACTTAGAAACAGAGCAAGGCACTAGCTGAGGAGTAAATAAATAACAAAAGGGACCTTCCCACACCCCTGCCAAGGACTTTTCCGTTTGTCCCCAGCACTGTCACATGGAGAAAAACCCATCCCATTTCTACTGTATAAGGAAGTGTCAAAATTACTAACACAAGCCATTAGAATCATTCAGTACATTGTTTTTCTCCCCAGACCAGCTTCATAGAGCCATCTTTGTTTTTGGTTGGAGAGCCATTTAGATGTTACCACAAGAGAAGAACATGTGGCCAAGAGAGAATAGGACATAAATGTTCAAGAAAGGTCCTAAATTAAAGACTCACATAGAAACACCAGGAGAAGAAAGGGTCAGTTTCCTCCAGGGGCTCTAGTGTTCCAATGGACACTTTCTGGAAAATAGAGCCTCAGGGCGCCTGAGAGGCTCAGTCAGTTGTCTGATTTTGTGAAGATAATGGTCCAAACATATGCATGTTCTGTCCATATTCTCTACACAGAGTGCATGTTGAATAAAGGTTACCAAAATTTCCAAATCTTACATTTTCTTTTCTTACTCTTCCTGTGGTTTTTCTGTCGGAGAGTTGTAATGACATTGGATGATAAAGCACCAGAGGTAAAGGATAAAGCAAATAGGCTTTTAATTTGCATTTTTGGAAGATCACGCACAACACACCCAGAGTCTCTGCATCCCAAAGTCATCACTGATGGTCTGAATGTGCCAATAATTTATCACCTGCACGGCTCCACTGCAAAATCTATAAGAGAAATGGAAAATGTATTTTTCTGCTCTAGTAGCAAGAAAATCAATCTGTGGCCGCTTGACAGATTCTGATCTTATGATTTAGGTGTCCTTAATCAGAGAAGTCTCATGAAGGGAGAGCCGAGTGCATTGGAATAATAAAGAAGAAACCCAGAGACATAGAAAAGTTACTCCGAGCAAAGAACTGCCCGCCATCCTCTCTTGCAGCTGTGGCAGAGGAGAAAGAGTAGCTCCTTTATTCCCAGAGAGCCCTGGGGACCAGTCGTCACTCAGGCAGTTAGTGAATGCACTGACCACACAGAGTTTCCATGTCCTCATCTATAAACTCTTGATATTGAACCTGACCTCGTAGGGCTCTCTGATGATGGCACAAAACCTCATGGAGGATTCAGCACTAGAACTCGTGTGCGTTTGTGAACACGTCACAGCTAGTACACAGCAACAATAGGTGATGTGTTCCTTCCACACATCAGGACTTTTTCAGAAATGATCCCTTCCAAAGCAAACTTTCTGACTTAAGAACTCATCTACGCTAACCTGGAAACACTGGAGTCAGTCACCTCCTTTGGAGATATTTGCTCTATTTGTCTTCTATCCTCCAGTCACTTCTCCCAGCTCTCCCTAAAGGGCACAGAGTGCTCAAACCATACCCATGGGAGGCGGTGGGAAATTTTGTGTCTCTAACTCTTGTCATGACCCATGAAAGTCTTTAAAGTGGGCATAAAAACCCAGTCATGGTGTCGCAGGCAAAACCAAGTGTGTGTCTACCCCAAACACACACTTCACCCATTCACCCCATTTCTGACCTTGACAGTGTAGTACATAATTCATTGAGTTATTTATAAAATAAGGGCAAGATAACACAGAGGAGCATGCTTTCCCAACTGTATACTGCTTTATAAATAGTAAGAAATGAACTTCCCGAATCAAATTCAACAGTAAAATCACAATGCTCATCCGTAAGCAAGGGAGAACAAGGAGATCTCTCACTACCCTCTCCCCTTACAAAATGTGGGAAAGGTCCTTACTTAAAGAAGACGTTTGCATAAACTCTCCACACTGAGGGATGTCCGTCCATTTTTGGAACTGCGCTATTACTTGGGTCTTTGCCAAGAGGAATGCAAAACAAGTGAGCATAGAGAAGTAGTGGTTCTATTTTATAAAAAGAAACCAAGAAATGCAAACCAGGTTCTCTTTGCCTTCAGGAACTGGGCAGAAAGCTGAAATTCATGAAAGAAGAAACTGCGCGTTTCAAGGAATGAGTTCTGTGGCAGATGCCAGAGACCCAAGCCCATCCAGTGCCGCCCCCCCTTTTTAAGATTTTATTTATTTATTTGACAGAAAGAGGGAAAGAGAGAGCATAGCAGGGGGAGTGGCAGGCAGAGGGAGAAGCAGGCTACCTGCCGAGTGGGGATCATGATGTGGAACTCCACCCCAGGACCGTGAGATCGTAACCTAAACTGAAGGCAGATGCTTAACCCACTGAGCCATCCAGGCGCCCCTCACAGGCCCCTTAGGATGAGGGTCCAAGGGGACCAAAGCTGCCTGTCTCTCTGCAAGAAAAGCTAGAAACTTTGATTAATATTTCATTGCTGGCTCGAACTTAAACACACAAACAATATATTAAAATGTCAGTGCAAGCTTTTAAAAAATAAGATATGAGAGCGAAACCAATGCATCTGAGGGCCATCATGAAGGTCAAGCACTGAGGACTCCTGACTTGGAGCTTCACCATCACATGGACAAGAGGACAGCCATCAGCACAAGGAAGAACGGTCCGCTAATGACACCGCGTCTGTGGGTCTAAATGTATCTACGCTGAAGTTAATCACTTGGTTAATAGCTATTTCATGGTGCCATTGTTTCTTTCCAGTGGGTCATTTTGTTCCTTTTTTTTTTAAGTATGAGTCACTCAGCTACTTGAGTATAAAGAGAGGGAGGCTTACCACCGTCCCTTGGAATTGAGAATGGGGGTCCCTGTTTGAACAAAGGAGAAAGCACAAATTAATGCCTGCATGGTGTGAATCGTCATGTCCCATCCACGGAGTTTAAAGGGCACACAGTGGGAAGCATGTCATTTGCCACCTTCTGAACCAGGCCTGGCTTCTCCTGCTGCTACAAGGAGCATAGCTGACATTACCACAGATCCTCCCTTTCCCCTCAAAGACGGGCTAGTGGTACGTCTACATTGTGTGGGTATCGTAAGAATGATGGTTTGGACTTGTGCTCTCCCACATGGTAAAAACCGGCCACTCCCCTTGTGGTAGATATCTGGTTACTGAATACTTAATGTGCACCATCCAAACTGAGATGCCCTGTAGTGTGAAATGGACACACTGTATTTCAATGTTCAATGTGAAGAAAGAATGTAAATTAGCTTATTAACACATTTTATATTGATTACATAATAAAATGAAAATATCTTGTGTATATTGAATTAAGTTAAGTATAGTTAAATTGACCTGTTACTTTTTCCCCTTTTTTAATAATTATTATTATGTTAATTATCATATGGTTTCACTTATTTGTGGAGCATAACAAATAGCATGGAGGACATGGGGAGTTAGAGAGGAGAAGGGAGTTGGGGGAAATTAGAAGGGGAGGTGAATCATGAGAGACTATGGACTCTGAAAAACAATCTGAGGGGTTTGAAGTGGCAGGGGGTGGGAGGTTGGGGTACCAGGTGGTGGGTATTAGAGAGGGCACGGATTGCATGGAACACTGGGTGTGGTGAAAAAATAATGAATACTGTTATGCTGAAAATAAATAAATTTAATTAAAAAATTAAATTAAGTTAAAAAAATTATTATGTTCAATTAGCAAACATACAGCATCTGTTCCTTTTTTTTTTAAACAAGTCTACTAGAAAATTTAAGATGGTGACATGGTCTCCTTACATGTATATTGGACATTTCTGGTTAGACCCAAGAAGAGAAATGCAAAGAGATTGTGATATTGGCAATTACAGTAGCAAATCACAATGCTAATTGTTAACTCTCTCTGAAGTTGAGTACCCACTAATGAAACCATCAAAAAGTTTCATTCTTCATTTGGAGAGGCAGGGTCCTGAGCAGACAGATGAAGATTGATGTTCCATGTGACAATCTACGTGGGTGCGTATACAGCAGGAAAACCAAGCTCAGTAAAAGTAACACAATCAACCTGCCCAACTACATTTTACTGAATTTGTTAGGACAGGTTTGACTGTTGCTAACAACAGCAACAATAAATCTTAATTCAATCTGGCTTACGCAATGAGGACATCTATGCTGTCTCCTGCCCTAAGACGTCTGGAAGGGGTATGTCTGCATTCCAGCGTAGTCCTAAGGGTTCCTTGGCTCTCTGTTGTCCAGGCTGGGAGTTCACTGGCTGCTGCACCTTGGACAGCCACACCTGACCATGAAAGCAAGCCTCCAGCTCCTACTCCTGGGCCAAGTCTGGTTCCATTCCCATTCGTAAACCACTTAGGCTCCCAATGGAGTTGGCATGCCCACACTAGCCTTTTCACACATAGTGGACTTCAGGGAATCGAACACCATTGTCAGCATTGAGAAACTGAGAAAGTGGACCATGTGGGTGTGGTAAATGATCACTCTTTTCTACCACGACCAGGGAGTACCACGACAGGGAGAGAGGCCGGACAGGCACAAAACACTGACTCTGAGAAGGATGGATATCAGGGAAACTTCCTGGATTTTGTCTGAGACCATGAAACTACAACTTGTGGATGATATGAAATACAGACCTCCTACACAACACCACCCCAGGGCGGCTCACTCTGGGCGGTTAACCAAGGAGGTGTGTGTGCGTGTGTGTGTGTGTGTGTGTGTGTGTATGTGTTCACATAATATGTGTGTGTTCACATGTATGTGGTTATGAGCATAATACATGCTGAAAACCGGTGGTTTGTCTTAATCAGCCTTCCCTCGGGTTCCTAGAGTAAAACATACTGCCTCCTTTATATATATATATATATATATATACACACACACACACACATATGTATAAAAATAAATTTATATATATAGAAATATATAAATATTTATAATTTATTTTTTAAAAATTATAAAAATATTTATATATTTTTATACATAGATATGTATATATGTGTATATATATATATATCTATGAGATTTTATATTTAAAAATATATTTGTATACATAATGTATGGACCTAATTTTACCTTTTCTCATTTCTGGTCACTTCTGTTATTTGCATTCTGCTTAACGTGCAGCTATGAAGATTTGACATTCAACACTGACTTTTTATTCTTATGTAGGTGGTGAAGGTGTACACTAGGTTCTATTTTTTATAACCCACAGTTAATCTTTTGTACCCAGAAATTTCTGAATTTTTAGATTAAAATGTGATAAACAAAAATTTCAACTAGGATTTAAAAAAAATAATGGAGATAGATTTTTAAAATCCCTATTTTTTAGGTATTCCATTTTTAAAATAAATTTTTAAAAAACCAAAATGTTGTTAAACATTTTTTTAATGATAAACTTTCTATAATGTCAACTACAAAAACTTTTTAGTTCTCAAAGGCCACGCATAATTAACCTCTGTCACCCAGACTGTCAGAAACAATCCCATAGTGTTAGTTGAGAGGCCAGAATTAGCCAGATGTGCACATTTTTGCCTGTCCATGAGTGGGATTCACATCAGGCATTCCCAGAGGGTGTAAGTTTCTGACAGAAACGTCAGAGTTTTCTAATCAGACCTGATCCTGTCTCAATACACACACACATTAATTTTTTTTTAAACTGGGATCCAACAAAGCCTCCAATCAGCACTAAATATGGTTAGAAAAAGACCAACAGAATAGGATATAAGTGATAAAATGGAAAATCTGAAACCACCTTGGTGAATGCGAAATAACCACCTAGATTATCTAAGATCTCATTCATAAGAGCAACTGTAACCTAAAATCCTTCAGAATAAATCTTGCAATAGAACTGCAATAGAACACTATAAAATTTACAGGAGGACATAAATGATGGTTCGAATCACTGGAGAGAAAAAAAACAAAAAACAAAAAACCTTTTCCTGAATGAAGGCAACAAGGCAACGTTCCCAAACCAATTTTAATGAAATATCAGAAAAAAGAAATCCAAAGGAAGAGCTTAGATAATAGTGAACTGATTTTAAAATCCACCTGGAAGTATATTTTAT